>NC_056744.1:1264183354-1264308354 GCF_019279795.1 Protopterus annectens
ATCATCAAGAACCTCACATATCTAGATATTGTGGACCTACAGACATGTCACCATACACAGTTTGGCTTTGTCAATGGCAAATCCTGCCTATCAAACCTGTTTGCTTTGTTTGAAACAGTCACCAAGGCCACTGTCAAGGGGTAGGAGGTCCACACAGCCTACCTGGACCTTGCATAAGCCTTGGATACAATACCCCACTTGTGCATTCTAGGAAGCTCACCAGTGTACATATTAACCCCTATGTCACTATGGGTATTGCACAGTGGCTCAAGGGCAGAACACACATGGTAGAATTGCTGGAGCCATGTCAGCCTCCAACCTGGTACAAGTGGTGTCCCACAAGGCAAAGCCCTAGGGGCTGTCATGTTCATTATATATTTGTCATAGGTACAGGCCAACATGGAAGTACTGTGGCTCAGCACGCCACAGGTGACTGCAGACCAAACACCATAATCAACTCAACAGCTAACACACGCATCCTCCAAAAGGGACTCTTGCAAACACACGACTTGTGCCACAGCCATGGCCTCAACATGAATGACAGAAAGAGTATAGTCATCCCTTTGTCAAACAGTAAATGACCACAATGTACCACATATGTGTTAATCCAGTAAGTGCAGACCTAGGAATTATGGACCTTGGGGTACGAGGTTGATAGCATCCTACCATTTGACAACAACATGGACAAAGTGGTTAGGTAAGCATGTGATATGGGCCACATCATCATGGGATCCACATGTAGGCCAGGGAGGACATTGTGCCCCTTTACTCATCCCTCATCATGCCCATAATTGACTATGATGAACCTGTCGGCATGCACCTTACCAGACACCTGCAGCAACTGGGGCTACTACATATGTACCTCGACAAGGTGATCAAAGTGCTCAAACAGATGCCACATACTGACTGGTTAAAGTAGCAGCAGCTCTACTCAGTGACATACTGCCTCTTCATAGGCAATCTGTGCCTTACATAGAAGGCCAGGTCATACCCTCACGTAATGGCCATGCTGCATCTCAGAATATCCAGATCCCACCAGGATACACGCTGGAAATACATGAACTTCAGGAGTGATATACATAGGACATGGTGGAGGGGCACATTCACAACTCAGAGGCACCCTTCATTCCTGATTATTATCCCAATAGAGGTTAGGCGGACTGACTCAGTGACTATCCTCAAGAGCTTATATTAATGACTGGATGTGACATTGTAGGGTTACCCTGGGTATCACTTATGTGTCACTGTGAGAAAGAGGCACAGTATACTAACCTTGGAAAAGGGCATAGCAAGACAGATTCACAATGCATGTTGAAAGGCACGCACATTCTGGCTAGGTGGATACATGCCCTGGGCAGATATCCCTGTACGAACCTATGGACCTATGTCTCTTTTCACCATTGGCCCATGTGCTGTCAATCACCAATGTAATCTCAATACTCTGGTAGCATGTGCAAAGGTCAGTTGTCAGTCACCTCTATGGTACAGTTGTGGAATATGTGTGTCATGTAGTAATGTCACAGCTGCCACATGTACACAGTCAACCCTATCCCCTACCCATTGATGTACATCACATGTATGAGATGGAAACACATGGCCAAACTGTAACAACAACATACAAGTCAGTCAGATGCATGGACACATATGACTCAGTCATTGTCCATGCCACCACAGCTGATGTGGGATGTCGCCACTGGGATACGTGATAGGGAACATGGAAGGGATCACTGAGCAAGTGACACAGGCTGGTAGACCCCTGACCTTGGTTAGCATCAGACCTCACCAGGGATTCCGACAAATTACTGAATGCTAATGAATAAGTGTATCTACAACACCCTAGCTGAATGGTTCTTAGCATGCAGTCACTGCATTGCTATGGAATACTGTCTTACCACTACCACAACAGGTGAAAACATGCAGCTCCTGTACATTAACAACATGTAGACCTTATGCCCCAGACCAGGTGTGCATCCTCACTACTAGGCTGATAGCATCTACATCTCACACTGTATATACACATCCCACATGCAGCATCTGCACAGAAGACCACGGTCATAATGTTACCCTGTGCAAATACCATGTATTCACATGTGGCAGGCATCACACATGGTAACTATTGAAAGTCACAGGTACATATGTGTATTTGGCACACACATACATCATGTGTTCATTGCCATAACCGGTGTAATCAATGTCATGCATTATTGTGAGGGACAACCCACATACATGGGCATTCTGTGTGTGCACAACACACATGGCATGTCTGTAATCAAAAGCCATACATAATTGTGATATCGTTTAGAAATGGGTATGTGCATCCTGTAGTGTGTTTTCCCAGTTGCCAAAAGGGATATATCAATCATACACACTTACCCCCTACACACACACTTGTCATCTGCCGGATTCAAACCCCTACCTAACTATGTTAAGACACTAGAGACGGACGCATTAGCACAGCGCACTATTCGCATTACTGGGGAAAGTCCTTTCCCCTGATATACTTATAGGGTGCTGACATCATCAGAGTTCAGAAAGTGGAATGATCATCCTGTGGTGTGTTTTCCCAGTTGCCAAAAGGGATGTTTCTTTCATACCCACACACTTACCCCCTTCACACACACTTGTCATCTGCCGGATTCAAACCCCTACCTAACTATGTTAAGACACTAGAGACGGACGATTAGCACAGCGCTATTCGCATTACTGGGGAAAGTCCTTTCCCTGATATACTTATAGGGTGCTGACATCATCAGAGTTCAGAAAGTGGAATGATCATCCTGTGGTGTGTTTTCCCAGTTGCCAAAAGGGATGTTTCTTTCATACCCACACACTTACCCCCTTCACACACACTTGTCATCTGCCGGATTCAAACCCCTACCTAACTATGTTAAGACACTAGAGACGGACGATTAGCACAGCGCTATTCGCATTACTGGGGAAAGTCCTTTCCCTGATATACTTATAGGGTGCTGACATCATCAGAGTTTAGAAAGTGGAATGATCATCCTGTGGTGTGTTTTCCCAGTTGCCAAAAGGGATGTTTCTTTCATACCCACACACTTACCCCCTTCACACACACTTGTCTTCTGCCGGATTCAAACCCCTACCTAACTATGTTAAGACACTAGAGACGGACGCATTAGCACAGCGCTATTCGCATTACTGGGGAAAGTCCTTTCCCCTGATATACTTATAGGGTGCTGACATCATCAGAGTTTAGAAAGTGGAATGATCATCCTGTGGTGTGTTTTCCCAGTTGCCAAAAGGGATGTTTCTTTCATACCCACACACTTACCCCCTTCACACACACTTGTCATCTGCCGGATTCAAACCCCTACCTAACTATGTTATGACACTAGAGACGGACGCATTAGCACGGCGCGCTATTCGCATTACTGGGGAAAGTCCTTTCCCCTGATATACTTATAGGGTGCTGACATCATCAGAGTTTAGAAAGTGGAATGATCATCCTGTGGTGTGTTTTCCCAGTTGCCAAAAGGGATGTTTCTTTCATACACACTTACCCCCCTTCACACACACTTGCCGGATTCAAACCCCTACCTAACTATGTTATGACACTAGAGATGGACGCATTAGCACGGCGCGCTATTCGCATTACTGGGAGAATCCTTTGCTCCAATATACTTATAGGGTGCTGACATCATCAGAGTCTAGAAAGTGGAATGATCATCCTGTGGTGTGTTTTCCCAGTTGGCAAAAGGGATGTTTCTTTCATACACACTTACACACACACTTACCCCCCTTCACACACACTTGCCACCTGCTGGATTCAAACCCCTACCTAACTATGTTATGACACTAGAGACGGACGCATTAGCACGGCGCTATTCGGATTACTGAGAGAATCCTTTTCTCCAATATACTTATAGGGTGCTTACATGATCAGTGTCTACACAGCGGGACGACCATCCTCTGGTGTGTTTTCACATTTGCTAGGGGTAACATTTGGACCAAGTGTGTGAGCATGCCCAGTTCAGCCTTCCTGTGGCATGTTGTGTGAAAGATGTCTCATTTATCTAAGTGTGTGAGCATGCCCAGTGTGGGCTTTACATATGTTGAACTCTGCAGCCCATCACATTTGTGGATGAGTGTGACCTTCAACAAATACCTCCATTTTATGGTTGTGTGTTCTGTGCCATGTTGTGTAGTTACTGTCCCAATGCTTTTTGTGTGAACAAAACTGCGAGTATACTGTGCCTGCAGGTTTTGCATGGGATACTTTGCACACAATTGTCAACATCCGTACATACTGACCTAACACTGTAGCACTGTCTAGTGTAGTGTTTCAGTACTTTCACTGTGGTGGTCAGTATCCTGGGCTTCAGTCCTATCACTGATTTACATTTCCATAGTGTGCACAACAGGCTGGTTAAGGTCCAGTTGTGCACATCTGCACAAAGGCAGTGCCTCTACAGACCCTGTTAATTGCTGCCCCATAAGCTTAACAAGTGTAGTCTGCAAATCTATGGAGAGGATCATAATTGAGCTCATAAACAAAGATATAGGGGACATGCAGACATTGTACCCATCCCATTTTGGCTTGGTCAGGGCAGATCATGCCTTTTGTACTGGGTTGACATCTTCAAATTGGTCACTTAGGCCATTGTTGGGGAAAGGCAGTCCATACAACCTACCTTGGCCTTGCTAACACTTTCAACACAATACCCCACTCAGGTATTGTGGAAAGACCTCACAACTGAAATGTAAACCCATATGTCACAAGATGGGTTGCAAACTGGCTTAGGGACGGGACCCACAGGGTTAGAGTTGCTGGCACTATGTTAGACTCCAGGCTGGTCACAGGTGGTGTCACACAGGGCTCAGTCCTTGGCCACCATTGTTTGTCATGTACTTCCCATGAGAACAGGCCAACATGGGAGGACTTTGGATGACAATGTTAGCAGATGAGTGCACACTGGGCACCATAGTGGACAGTGCATCACACACAGATATCCTTCAGAAGGGACTCACAGTAACTGATAGCTGGTGCCAGGGCCATGGCCTGAAGTCAGAGTGCACAACATGTGTAGACATACCCTTCAGGAAAAGCAAGGTGACCCCAAGCTACCATATTGGTGGCAATCCTCTAAGCACAGAGGAGGTTATCACGGACCTGGGGACCCAGGTTGACAGTCGCCATTCTTCTCAGACTCACATTGCTAAAGTGGCTAGGAAGACCTTCTACATTGCCCACCTGATAAGGATGGGATTCACATCCAGATCTAGTGGGTCATTGTTCGCCTGTACTCTTCAGTTATCAGACCGGTGATCAAGTCAAATGCCCTATTCTGGCTGTATCTCACCCAACATCTGCAGCAATTGGAGACACCCTGACTGTCCCCACCTAAAGGATCAAGGAACCACAACAGCTGTCATATGCTGCCAGATTGAAGACACTCACACTCTATTCACTCACATACCGCCTGCTTAGAGGTGACATGTGCCTGACATGCGAGGCCATGTCCAAACAGAGATTAATGGACATGCTCCACCTCAGACTCAGAAGATCCACCTGAACCACTAGTGCAGGTGACTGACACCTTAGCAGGGATGTATGTTGGACATGTTGTAGGGATGGAGTTATCACCGGAGACTCCCTATGCTGTGGAATACAATCCTGGTCCATTTGAGGCAGAGCACCTTGCTGGCTGTGTTCAAGAGGTATCTTGACCTAATGTTAGTCGGAGAATGTGTTTGACCATCAACACATTGTGTTTAGTTTGACATGTCATATGTCTTGTTTAGTATACTGTGCCTCTGTCTACCTGTGACATAACATTGATACCCAGGGTAAACCTCCCATCTCCCATCCACTCATTAGGATTCCTGTTGAGGGGACTCAACCAGTGTCTTTATGGACAACCTGTAGTGTTAGTTTACTCATGTGTGGGGTGGCTTCTGTGTTTTGATAATGCAGTACAGCCTGTCCTATATATGTCAGTGCTGGGGTTCAGTTCCCTCATGTGCATAGCTACCTGCCATTCAGATTGTACAAGGTGCAGCATGTGCATTGATTCCAGCTTGGACATGGCTTTCACGCCAGGCACAGCTTGCATCTGGGTGGACATCATGGCAGTGTGTGGAGCTGCACTCTGTTTAATCAGACTACACATTACATGTGTTCCAGCTCTGTCATACTCCTGGTGAGGTACTGTTGTGGACTTTACAGGTGCTGGATGTGTGTGCATGAGGTACACCCCACAGGGGCTGTTGTGGTAATTTCTACTGGTGATGAAAGATAACTGCAAAACCAGAATGACCTCCCCTTAGCTAGATGTCAGACAGCATGGACCATACAATCACAACTGGAAATAGGATTCTACACCTACCACCCTAGAACACAGTAAAGGAAAGACACTACGGCTGATGCTGCTCAATGCCCAAGGTCTCTACCTCAAGCTGCACACACTCTATGCCCTTCTCAGTATGTAGCACATTGATGTCTGTGCTGTGCCTGAAACCTGGTTCACAGTTTCTGACAGCACCCCAGCACTATCGGGTGTTACCTCATCTCATGCATTCCGCACCAGCATCCCGACAACAACAAGAAGGATGGTGGGTGTCCATATTCATCAAGGACACCCTCACCTCATGGTTGGTGGCAACACACTATGCATCGGAGACCATCCAGGTGCCAGTGACCGTAGGCAAGACTGCTCTGCAGTTTGTAGCATGTTACATGCCACCCGCCAAACTCAGGTACCTCACACAGCTATCCTGCAAACACTGAAGGGGATAAATGTATCTCCAAACACCATCCTACTGGGTGATTCCAACTATCCACATATAGACTGGGATCACTAATCATGCCACAACACTCTAACACAAAGGTTCCAAGAGTTCATACACTGAAATGCCATGGAACAACTGGTCCCAATCCCTCAAGTGGAGGCAACATACTAGAACACATCATCACAAACATGGGGTCACACTGTTCAACACCAGATGTATACCCATCATTGGTGAGATCAGATCATGGACTACTCTCAGTGGGAGTCCACATCCCACCCACACCCCAGATGGGAAAGGAAACGGTGAAGACCTTGTCAAATGCCGACTTCACATTTCTGAGCACTGGTGTGGTCTCTTTCAAGGCCCCCAGGCCAGCGGACACCATTACCCAAGCCACTGTATCACTTAGAAATGCCTTCTACCAGCACCTCCAGGACTGCATGGTTCAGGCAATCCAAAATAATGATGACTCTTTGTACCACAGGCAAGCATCCAGTCTGGTGGACCCTAGCCATAAACAAGCTGTACAACACAAGGAAGGAGCTACTACACGATAGAGTGTAATCCGTATGGGGGAAGACACCCCTGCTCATTGTGAGTAAAACGCTGGGTTCCCCCATACAATCATCCGAGGCATGTTTAGAGAGTAAACCCACTCAGGACTCCAGGGACAATCATGAGGCCTTTTTACCTATGTTTGAAACCTGGGAGGAAACTCCCAGATATGCTCAGACTTAGTTCAGAATGATGTTGATATCACTGCACCTACAGACATTGGCAACATACTGGCTGACAGGTTCAGTGCAGATTTCTCTCCCCAACTGGGGCGCTATGCACACCAGAGGATTTTAGCCGCCCAAACATCTCCACTGCTGGGGTGGGAACTGCTCAATCCAAGGCAGAAAACACTTTATCCATGGGACCTGATGGTGTCCCCGGTTGTGTGCTCCATGAACTCAATGAGTAATTACACCCGCAGTTAGGGCAGGTGTTTAATCTTAGCCTCACCTCAGGATATGTTCCCAAGGAGTGGCATACATCAATGGTGGACCCACCTCACAAAGGTGGTGCCTCCACCAACCCCAGAAACTACCATCCCATCCCCTTGACAAGCCTGTTCTGCTAGGCTATGGAGAGGATCATAATGGGAATTCTAAATGAAGACATAGGGGACTTGCAGACATTGGGTCCAATCCAGTTTGGCTTTGTCAAGGGCAGATCATGCCTTTTAAACTTGGTTGACTTTCTCAAAACACTCACCCAGGCCATTGACGTGGGCAAGGCAGTCCACACAGCCTACCTTGACCTGGCAAAGGCTTTCAACCAATACCCCACTCAGGTATCATTGAAAACATCACCAGCTTAATTGTGAACCCATACATCACAGCATGGGTTGCAAACTGGCTAAGTGACGGAACACACAGGGTCAAAGTTGCTGGTGCCAGTTCACACTCCAGAGCTGTGACAAGTGGTGTCCCACAGGGCTCAGTCCTGGGACCACATTTGTTCAGTATCTACTTTTCAGAAGTACGAGCAAGCACAGGAGGATTATGGCTGACAAAGTTTGAAGATGACTGCAAACTGGGAAGCATAGTTGGAAACCCATCTGACACAGACATCCTTCAGAAGGGTTTCATAGAGACGGCTAACTGGTGCCACAGCCATGGCCTTGCATTACACACTAAACAATGCATAGCCATACCCTTCAGGAAGAACAAGGTTACCACTACTTCCCATCTAGGTGGCAATCCTGTAAGCACAATGTACATTATCAGGGACCTGGGCACCCAGATTGACAGTGACATTTTGTTTGACACTCACATTGCCAGGGTAGTTTGGAAGGCCTTCTACATTGGCCACCTCATCATGCAGTGATTCACATCTAGATCAAGGGAGGTCACTGTTCCCTGTACTCATCACTCATCAGACCAATGATTGCATACAATGCCCCATTCAGATTGGATGGGCCCACATATTCCTCGACAGGAGGTGAAAGGGTCTCAAACATATTTCTTATGCTGCCCGACTGAAGGAATTCCAGCTGTATTCAGTCGCTACTGTCTGCTCAGAGGTGACCTGTGCCTGACATACAAGACTATGTCCAACCCAGGATTAATGAACATGCTTCACCTCAAGACCTCTACATCCATCAGAACTACAAGGGCAGGAGACCTAAACCTCAACACAGATATTAATAGGATGTGCTGAAGGGACAGATTCCTCACCCAGAGAGTCCATATGCTGTGGAACAACATCCTGGTACATGTGAGGCTGAGCACCTCACTGGCTTTGTTCAAGTGAGATTGTGACCAATGGATGGGAGATTGCAGGTATACCCCAGGGATAACCTCAGTATCACTGCTTGACAGAGGCACAGCAAAATAATGGGCATATTATCCATCAACTTGCACGGGTGGCAGAAGCCACAAAACTCTGGGCTAGGCTTATAAATGCCCTAGGGCAGATAGTCTAGTATGAACCTGTGAACATAGGCCTTGGGCAGTTCCTGCTATTAGGACAGTGGTCTGCAGCAAGCTATATAGTAGTAGTCAGTTTTAGCCATTGGGTTTTGACCATGGCTATTCCATGTTGCTTCTTGTTGTGGTACAAACATGGGTGCGTGGTTATCCATGCTATGTATTGCTAGTCACCCTCATTTTGTATCTTGTTCCATGTGTTTGCACATGTACATCACTGTATGATGTGCAGCTGTATCCACAGGGTCATATGAGTGGATATGGATGTTAGTTGGGGTCCTCAGGTGTGCATATTGTACATGATATTACATTACTTAACACATGGCATTCATGCCTCAGGTGGTGCTGCAGGGCCACCTCTGTCGGATACACATACTACACTCCCTGTACTCTTGGAAGGAGGTTGTGTCATGTTAAGCATCCCTGTTACTGTATGAGTGAGACTGAGCGTATATCAGTCCCACTGTTCCAACTGACCAAGCATATGTGCTATGCGTTGCCTCTTTGCCAAGGCCAAGCCATACTGGGCACGATCCTTCTTCATTCATGCTAATGAGTGCAGACCTGGTTTAGTGCTTAAAAGTGCCTTTATGGCACTTTGATTGACATGTCTTGTACTCATTTTGAAAGTCTGGAGACAAAAATAAATTCCCACTGCCAGTCTCGAACCCAGGACCTTGGTAACATTCGTCTGTATGTCCTACCACTAAGCCATGACAGCCATACAAAAGCACTCTGCTAAAATAAATATAACAGTCAATAGTAGGAATTAGTATAAAGGCAATATAGGAGATGTACCATCCAAAGCATGTGAGGCAAAGTTTTAATGGCCAAATCACTGGATTCCCATACTAACCTTCACACTCACAGAACACTGTCAACAGCATACCAGCATCGTCCACGCCTTACAATCTGAAAGGGCTACGCCTATCTCACATACCTTTTTATAGCAGTGTCCTGAAATCACAGTGAGACATGCAATCAACACACACCTGGCTGCATGCAATTAGCAAATGCTGCCTTACAATTGGTGCAGGGCCATCACATGGACCTATGCAGATACCTACAAAAGCATTCAGTACCCACACTCCACTCATGCAATACAGTCATTGCACAGACCTAATGAGAAAGAGAGAGAGAGAGAGAGAAAGAGAGAGAGAAAAGAGAAAATATACAGACAGCCAGCAGCAAAACCATGAGTAGCAAACAGCAAGCAGCAAGCAAGCACCACTGACACAGCAACAGCTGCCACAAACACAGGTAATGCAAAGTAGCAGGTTAATACTGTGTTTACTGTGACACCTCCAAATGTATCATAGTTCACTATCTATAGCTCTGTCCATGAGATAGGTTTTGTGTGCATAGTCCTGAAATATACACATATGTAATATTGCTGTACATGTTGCCCATACGTGACACTTCCGTAGCTTAGAACAGAAGGCCAGTTGTGCATATGATGCAGTACATACCAGGGTCAGTAGAGGTTACTCCTCATTGGTGTGGGACCACTGTGTATGTATGGCACTCTTCAGGTACACATCCTGTAGTATGGCCAGGGAGTAATATCAGTCTGTAATGTGGTGCCATGTCCTCCTGGGGTGAATGTAGCACACATCCAGGGATACCATTCTGTAACAGTGATGCTATGTGTCCTGCAATGTTGAGGGTGGCCCTCACCTGGACATGTGAGAGGATAGGGGGTTACAGTCATCTGTGATAACTAATTCCATTTGTCTAGGAAAATGGGGGATATCTGCACCTAAACTGTCTGCAACAATATTGCCAATATCTCAAACATGTTTTCCATACGGAAATGCACACACAGTAACATAACACATCCACACACTTGCCACATTCAGGCTTCAAAACACTATCTAGGTATATTCTGGTACATCTGCATGTTACAGTAGCATGTAGCACTATACTGAGTAGTGTCAGTTGTCTGTTGCCATGTTGTTTGGATAGAGTAAAAGGAGCATTTGTTTATCCTACTTTGTTTTGTGGACATTACTTGAAGTGTAACCTTACATGCATCATTGGTAACAACACCTTCTGTGTTGTTGTTCTGTTTGTACAGGGTGCTGTCAACATCACTGTTTGTTAAGGGAAATGTGCACCCTGCAGTGCATAGCCCCATTTGGCAAAAGAGACATCCCACCCCGCCATTGTGCACACACACCAACCCCACCCACAGTAAAACGCATACATTCCATTTGCAAGGTCCAAACCCCTACCTAGATGTGTTATGACTCTAAAGGCAGACACATTAGCAGAGTGTGCTATTTGCATTAGTAGGAGCAATCTTTTCCAATGCTGTACTTAGAGGGTGCTGACATCATCTGTGTTTACGAAGAGGGATGTGCACCCTGTAGTGTGTTCTCCCAGTTGGCAAAAGGCACCTTCCCTCCACAGCATTATGCACACACACAAACCCCACTCATACTAACACACATACATTCCCGTAGCAGGATTCAAACCCCTACCTAATTATGTTATGATACTAGAGACGGACGGATTAGCGGAGCGCGCTATTCACATTTCTAGGAGATTTCATTTCAGTTGATCTACTTATAGGGTGCTGACATCATCAGTGTTTAGAAAGTGGAATGAGCTCCATGTGGTGTGTTTCCACAGTTGCCAAAAGGGATGTGCTTCTCATACACACTTATACAGACACTTACCCCCATTCACACACACACATGCCACTTGCTGGATTCAAACCCCTACCTAACTATGTTATGACACTAGAGACAGACGATTAGCAGAGCCGCTATTCGGATTACTGGGAGGTAGCATTTCTACTGATCTACTTATAGGGTGCTGACATCTTCATTGTTTGGAATGGGGAATGTGCATCCTGTGGTGTGTTTTCACAGTTGTTAAGAGGAACATTTGAACTAAGTGTGTGAGCATGCCCACTTCAGCCTTCCCATGGCATGTTGTGTGAATGATGTCTCATTTATCAAAGTGTGTGAGCATGCCCAGTGTGAGCTTTCCATATGTTGAACTATGCAGCCCATCACAGTTGTGGATGAGTGTGAACTCCAACAAATAACTCCTGTTTAAGGTTGTGTGTTCTGTGACATGTTGTGTAGTTACTGTCCAGATGCTTCCTGTGAACACAACAGGGATTATACTGTGCCTGCAGCTTTTGCATGGGATACTTTGCATACAATTGTTAACATCCATTCATACTGACCTAGCACTGTTGTACTGTATAGTGTAGTGGTTCAGTACTTTCACTGTGGTGGACATTATCCTGGGCTTTAGTCCTATCACTGATTTACATTTCCATACTGTGCACAACAGCCTCTTTAGGGTCCAGTTGTGCATGTCTGCACAAAGGCAGTGCCTCTATGGACTCTGGTAATTACTGCCCCATAAGCTTAACAAGTGTAGTCTGCAAAGCTATGGAGAGGATCATAATGGAGCTCATGAAGAAAGATATGGAGGACATGCAGACATTGTACCTGTCCCAGTTTGTGTTGATCAAGGGCAAGTCATGCCTTTTGTACTTGGTTGACATTATCAAAACAGTAACTAAGGCCATTGATGAGGGAAAGGCAGTCCATAGAGCCTACCTTGCCCTTGAAAACCCTTTCAACACAATACCCCACTCAGGTATTGTAGGAAACCCTACCAACAGAAATGTACACCCATATGTCACAAGATCAGGTTTCAAACTGTCTTACAGACAGGACCCACAGGGTTAGAGTTGCTGGCACTATGTCAGACACCATGCCAGTCACATGTGGTCTCACACAGGGCTCAGTCCTTGGCCCCTATTGTTTGTTATCTACTTCTCAGAAGTACAGTCCAACATGGGAGGACTTTGGCTGACAAAGTTTGCAGATGACTGCACACTGGGTGCCATAGTGGACAGTGCATCAGACACGGATATCCTTCAGAAGGGGCTCACGGACACTGATAGCTGGTGCCAGAGCCATGGCCTGAAGTCAACTTGCAAAACATGTGTAGTCATACCCTTCAGGGAAAGCAAGGTAACCCCAAGCTACCATATAGGTGGCAATCCTCTAAGCACAGGGAAGGTTATCATGGACCTGGGGACCCAGGTTGACAGTCACTGTTCTGATGACACTCACATTGCTAAAGTGGCTAGTAGGACCTTCTACATTGTCCACATGATCAGGAAGGGATCCACATCCAGATCTAGTGGGTCATTGTTCCCCTGTACTCTTCACTTATCGGACCGGTGATCTGGTACACTGCCTTATCTGGATGTATCTCACCTGACATCTGCAGCAAGTGGGGAGACCCTGAATGTCCCCCAACAAAAGGATGAAGGGTCTCCAACATCTGTCATATGCTGCCAGATTGGAAACACTACAGCTCTATTCAGTCACATACTGTCTGCTTAGAGGTGACATGTGCATGACATGCAAGCATGTCCAACCAGGGATTAATGGACATGCTCCACCTCAAAATCTTCAGATCCACCTGAACCAATAGTGCAAGTGACTTACACCGTAGCAGGGATGTACATTGGACATGTTGGAGGGGTGGATTTATCACTCGGAGACTCCCTATGCTGTGGAATACAATCACGGTCCATGTGAGTCACAGCACCTTGCTGGCTCTGTTCAAGAGGTATCCTGACCTGTGGATGGGAAATCATAGGTTTACCCCGGGATCGCCACTGTGTCACTGCTGGAGACAGGCACGCCAAACTAATGGGCACAGTACTGTTTCCATATAAGGGGTGGCGACGCAACCAGACTCTGGACTAGGCTTAGAACTGCCTTGGGGCAGATAGCCTAGTATGAACCTATGAACCTATCTGACCATGTTGCATTATGTTCAGATGTGAACTACTTACAACGGCCTCAACCAACTGCAGTAGTGTATTCCACAACATGGGTGTACATTGGCAAACACTACCGATGTGCCCAAGGCCATTTCTAATGGTTATTGGATAGTGTGTTTGTCCATCAACACATCATAAGTGCAGTTTGGCATGACATATGTCTTGTTTTGTATACTGTGCCTCTGTCTACCTGTGACACAACATTGATACCCAGGGTATACCTACCATCTCCCATCCACTCGTTAGGATCCCTGTTGAGTAGAATAAATGAGTGACTCTATGGATAACCTGTACTGGTAGTTTACTCATGCGTGGTGGTGGCTTCTGTGTTATGGATAATGCAGTACAGCTTGTCCTATGTATGTCAGTGCTGGGGTTCAGGTCCCTCATGTGCATATCTCCCTGCCATTCACATTGTACAAGGTACGGCATGTGCATTGCTGACAGCTTGGACATGGCTTTCTACATCAGGCACAGCTTGTGTCTGGGTGGCCAGCATGGCAGTGTGTGTAACTGCATTCTGTTTAATCAGGCGACACATTACATGTGTTCCAGCTCTTTGATACTCCTGGTGAGGTACTGTTGTGGACTTTACAGTTGCTGAATCTATCTGTTGAGGTACACCACACAGGCGCTGTTGTGGTCATTTGTAATGCTGCTGAAAGATAACTGCAAAACCACAATGACCTCCCCTTAGCTAGATGTCATAACCCTCATGATTAGGTTGGTATATGGATTGTTGCTGTTAACCCTACAGCCACATTTTTGTCCAATGCAGGATATCTATCACCTTGTGTCCCCCATTCTGGCATTACATGTTAGGAATGTCATGGGTCGACACCTATGTGGGAATTGGTGGTCACTTACTGGATTATCCACAGAGGCTGACTATACTGTTTTCACCATTTAACATGCTGACATGGCTATGGCACCAGCTGTCTGTTTCTATGTGGCCCTTTTATGGGATGCTTGTGTCAGCTGGTGTATCAGATATGTCAGGCGGCTTGTTGTCCTCTACAAACATGTTCCAGCACAGTCCTTACTTGTTGGCCTGTACCTATGGGGCATATATACCAGATGGTGAAGGTCCCAGGACCAAGCTTTGTGGGATGCCTGTTATATGTGGTTTGTAGTCTGACATGGCTGCTGCATGTCTGACCATGTCAGTTCTGTCGTTGGTCTGGTTTGCAACCCTCCCATGACATTGGGGTGTATATATCAGCTGGTGAGCAAATCTATACGGAACACATAGGGTATTGTACACAAGGCTTTTCAAGGTCCGCTACACTGTGTGGACCACATTGCCCTCATCACTGACTTCAAGTACTGTTTCAACTGAGTCACACATGTTTAGGGGTGGGGTCTGCACTTTGTAAACCCACACTGGGTAGGGTCGGGTGTCAATAGATCCACAATATCATTATGTCTGTGGTACATGCTGGTCCTTTCCATAGCTGTGCAGACCAAACCTCTCATGATTCTGTGGTGGTTGTTTTTCCTATCCATTCAGGAGACACCTTTGTTGAGAACACCCACTGTTGTTGTACACTGCTCTTTGGGCACGCACTTGTGGTAAGGGTGCCGTAATGTCAGGGAGGCGGCAGTCTGCTGGGGAAGGGATTTGGCAGTATAGGGGGGGGCTTTGCACTGCACATGTCAGGATGTATGTTGGCCATACCTGTGTGTGTCTGGTATGTTGTTTGTAATATCGGTGTGATCCGGAGCATATCCAGGAATCAACAACATGCTTACTACCATCATTTGCAACAGCCTTGGGGTTATCTGTAGTGTCCTGTACAATCTGTATCATAATGGGTTCATACTAGGCTACCCCCCTAGGGCATCTGTAAGCCTGCATGTCCATTTTGTTTGATGGATTCTGGGGAATTGTTTACACCTGTGTCAGTGCTAGTATGATACCAGCGGTATAGTGACAAACAGCTCAGAAGCTGACTTCACACTTCTTCGGACTGAGATGGTATCCATTAAGCCCACTGGGCCAGTGGAAACCACAACACACAATGGTGACTCCTGCACAGACACTTTCTGCGGACATCTCCGAGTAAGCATGGACCATGCAATCACAAATGAGAATGACACCTTCACCACCAAGGAAAGTGGCCTGTCTGGTGGACCCCAGCCATAAACAAACTGTATAACAGATGAAGGATACTAATGCAAGACAGAGCTACATCTCCAGAATGTAAGGCAGCTGTGATCAGCAGTAGTAGAAAGCTACATTCTCACATAAAGACACCCAAGTTCAACTTGGGGACATAAATCACCACAGACGATGAAGGTAACCACACTGCTTTCTTCAGTTATGTCTGACGCCTGGGTGGGAACCCTCATATATGCTCAGATTTGGTACACAACAACTTATATCCCAGGGACCTGACAGATATTACTGACACCCTGGCAGACCAGTTCAGTGCAATGTACCCTCCCTCACCCCCAAGACATGATAGTTATCACAGCTGTATGTAACCTCACTGTCATCCTGGATGTCCATGTGAGAGCCGCAGTCAGCAGAGACGAGTACACAGCATCAATGGGACCTGATGGTATCCCCAGTTGCATGCTATGTGAACTACAGATGGAGATAAACCTGTATATGCAGATCCTATTTAACCTTAGCCTTGCTACAGGATCTGTACCTGAACACTGGCGCACGGCAACAGTGGTCCCACTCCACAAAGGAGATGCCTCCACAGACCCTGGCAGCTACCACCACACAAGCTTAAACAGCCTTGTCTGCAAAGCTTTGTGAAGGGTCATTATGGAGCTTCCACACAGAGACATTGGTGTCCTACAGACCCTTGATCACACCCAATTCAGCTTTGTACAGTGCAGATCCTGCGTTTTGCACCAAGTTGACTACTTTGAAACTGTCAGTAGAGCCGCTGATGAGGGCTACACAGTCCACACAACCTACCTGCGCTTGGCTAAGGCCTTTGACACAATACCCCACTCAGGCATCATAGACAAGCTCAACAGCTGAAATATAACACCATATGTCACAGCATAGGTTGCAAAATGGCTCAGAAACAGAACCCATAATGTCAACATTGCAGGTGCCTTGTCAGGTTCAAAGCCAGTCACAAGTGGTGTCCCACAAGGTTGTGTCCTGGGACCTCTCTTATTTGGTATTTACTTTTCAGATGTGAAAGCAAACATAGGAGGGTTGTGGCCGACAAAGTTTACAGATGACTGCAACCTGGGCACCATAGTGAATACATCAGCCAGCACACACATCCTACAGACTGCCGTCACACTGACAGATAGCTGGTGCTGGACTCATGGCCTAAAACTGACTGCGACTGATGTGTAGCCATGCCCTTTGGGAGGAACACAGTACCCACAGATCTGTACATAGACAGCAACCCAATGAGTACAGGAAACAAATCAGACAGCTGGGGACACATGTAGATAGTGACATCTCATTTGACACCCATGTTGCCAAAGTTGTTTGACAGACTTTCTATCTTGGCCACCTTATCATGGAGGGTATTCCATCCAGACCATAGGAGGTCATTGTACCACTATACTTCTCCCTTATCAGGCCAATGCTTGAATACAACGCCCCATTTGGTATGTACCTCAACCAGCACTTGCAGCAGCTGGAGAGACCCCACAAGTACCTTACCATGACGATCAGGGATCTACAACACATGTCATATACTTCCAGAATAACTAAAACAAGCTTTTTTCAGTGTCATACCACATACGCACAGGTGACCTATGCCTGACATACAAGACCATGTCCGATCAGGATTTGGTAGACATGCTCCACTGCAAGCAATCCACATCCACCAGAAACATGGGAGCTAAAGATTTGAACCTCAGCACATACATGTATAGGACATGCTGAAGGGACAGAGTCATAACTCAGAGGCATCTCAAACTCTAGCAGAGTATCCCAGTTCATGTTAGACAGAGTACCTCACTGACTCTCTTCAAGAGACATCTGGACAGCTGCATGTGGACAGGGGCACAGACTGGACAGAGGCATAGTCACATTATTCAATTATGTAAGGTGGTCATAATGTGTCACTACTAAGTCAGAGGCACAATATTTCGTATCTATGCAGTACACATATTACCACTATGAGGGGTGGCAATAGCAATATTCATCAAGGACACCCTCACCTCATGGTTGGTGGCAACACACGATGCATTGTACACCATCCGGGTGCAATTAACCATAGGCAAGACTGCTCTGAAGTTTGTAGCATGTTACAGGCCATCCTCTGAAACTCAGGTACCTCACAGAGCTTTCATGAAAACAGTGGCGGGATACATGTACCTGCAAACACCATCACACTGGGTGATCCCAACTATCCAAATATAGACTGGGATCAGTACTACAGCCACAACACTCTAGCCACAGGTTCCTAGAGTTCATACACTCACATGCCATGGAAGAACTAGTCACCATCCCCACAAGAGGAGACAACATAGTAGATCTCATCATCACAAACATGGGCTCACAATGTTCAACACCAGAGGTATACCCATCATTGGTGAGATCAGATCATGACCTACTCTCAGTGGAAGTCCACATCCCACCTCCACCCCAGATAGAAAAGACCACAGTGCAGAACCTCTCAGAAGCCGACTACACACTTCTAATGACTGTTGTGGTCTCTTTCAAAGCCCCAAGCCAGCAGACACCATTACCCAAGCCACTGTATCACTTACAACTGCCTTCTACCAGCACCTTCAAGACTGCATGGATGAGGCAATCCCAAACAAAACACAGACTCGTTGTACCAGAGGCAAGCGCCCAGTGTGGTGGACCTCAGCCATAAACAAGCACTACAACACAAGGAAGGAGGTACTACAAGATAGAGCGATATCCGTGGAAGGGTAGACACCCCTGCTCAATATAGGTGAAACACTGAGTTCCCCATGAAATCATCCAAGGCTAATATTGGGAGTAAACCCACTAAGGGCTCACGGGACAACAATGAGGCCTTTATAGATATCGTTACACACCTGGGAGGAAACTCCCAGATATGCTCAGAATAGGCTCAGAATGTTGTAAATATCACTGAACCTATAGACATTGCCAACATACTGGCTGACAGGTTCAGTGCAGATTGCTCCACCCACCCTCCACCACAACTGGAGAGATATGTATGAAAGAGGATTGTAGCCCCCAAACATCTCAAATGCTCAGGTGGGAACTGCTCTATCCAAGGGAAAGGACGCAGCATCCATGGGACCAGATGGTGTCCCTGGTTTTGTGCTCCATGAACTCACTCAAGAATTAAACCCGCAGTCAGGGCAGCTGTATGATCTTAGCCTCAACTCAGGATATGTTCCCAAGGAGTGGCATATGTCAATGGTGGACCCACTTCACATGGGGGTGCCTCCACCGACCACGGAAACTACCATCCCATCAGCTTGACAAGCAGGGTCTGCTAAGCTATGGAGAAGATCATAATGGAAGTCATAGATGAGGACATAGGGGACTTGCAGACATTAGATCCAACCCAGTTAGGCTTTGTTGAGGGCAGATCATGCCTTTTAAACTTGGTTGACTGTTTCATAACAGACACCAAGGCCATTGACAAGGGCAAGGCACTCCACACAGCCTACCTTGACCTGGCAAAGGCTTTCAACACAATACCCCACTTGGGTATCATTGAAAACATCACCAGCTAAAATGTGAACCCATACATCACAGGATGGGTTGCAAACTGGCTACGTGACAGAACAGACAGGTTCAGACTTGCTGGTGCCATGTCACACTCCACAACTGTCACAAGTGGTGTCCCACAGGGCTCAGTCCTGGGCCCACTATTGCTCAGCATCTACTTTTCAGAAGTACAAGCAAACACAGCAGGATTATGGCTGACAAAGTTTGAAGATGACTGCAGACTGGGAACCATAGTTGGACACCCATCTGACACAGACATCCTTCAGAAGGGTGTCATAGTCACGGATAACTGGTGCCAGAGCCATGGCCTTACATTACACACTAAACAATGCATAGCCATACCCTTTGGGAAGAACAAGGTTACCACTAGTTCCCATGTAGGTGGCAATCCTCTAAGCACACAGGAGGTTATCAGGGACCTGGGCACCCAGGTTGAGAGTAACCTTTGTTTGACACTCACGCTGCCAGGGTAGTTAGGTAGAACTTCTACATTGCCCACCTCATCATGCAGGGATTCACATCTAGATCCAGGGAGGTCATTGTTCCCTGTACTCTTCACTCATTGGACCATTGATTGAGTGCAATGCCCCATTCAGCATGTATATGACCCGACACCTATGGCAATTGGATGGGCCCACAGATTCCTCGACAGGAGGAGAAAGGGTCTCAAACATATTTCTTATGCTGCCCGACTGGAGGAATTCCAGCTTGATTCCGTGACTTACCGCCTGCTCAGAGGTGACCTGTGCCTGACATCCAAGGCCATGTCCAAACCTGAGTTAATGTACACGCTTCACCTCAAGACCTCTACATCCATCAGAACTACAGTGGCAGGAGATTTAAACCTCAACACAGATATTAATAGGATGTGCTGGAGGGACAGATTCTTCAACCAGAGAGTCCCTATGCTGTGGAACAACATCCTGGTACATGTGAGGCTGAGTACCTCACTGGCTTTGTTCAAGTGAGATCTTAATCAATGGATGGGAGATTGCAGGTATGCCCCAGGGATAACCTCAGTATCACTGCTTGTCAGAGGCACAGCAATATAATGGGCAAATTATCCGTCAGAGTGAAGGTGCGGCAGACTCCACGGAACTCTGGTCTAGGCTTATAAATGCCCTAGGGCAGATAGCCTAGTATGAACCTGTGAACCTGTGAACATAGGCCTGGGGCAGTTGCTGCTATTAGGACAGTGGTCTGCAGCAAGCTATATAGTAGTAGTCAGTTTTAGCCATTGGTGTTTGACCATGGCTAATGCATGTTGCTTCTTGTTGTGGTAACAACAGGGGTGTGTGGTTATCCATGCCATTTATTGGTAGTCACCCTCATTTTGTATCTTGTTCCATGTTTTTGCACATGTACATCACTGTATGAGGTGTGACCCTGGTAGTGTCAGGGTGCTGATGTGCGCTTTGACCCTGTTTTCTATTACAGCACTGATATGTGCATTCCCTATACTGTGTGCATTTACACTGCACACATCTTGCTGTTTATACCTTTGGCATTGGGTAGCATTACATCTAGGTTCCTATCCCTTGTGATAGCTATGAGGTGGGTTTGTGTTGTTGTGGTTTATGATTGGTGAGGGTGGATGTTAGTCATGGTCCTCAGGTGTGCATATGATACATGGTATTACATTACTTAACACATGGCATTCATGCCTCGGATGGTGCTGCAGGGCTGCCTCTGTCGGATGCACATACTACACTCCCTGTACATTTGGAAGCAGGTTGTGTCATGTTAGGCATCCCTGTTACTGTATGAGTGAGTCAGAGTGGGTATCGGTCCCAGTGTTCCTACTGACCAAGCATATGTGCTATGCGTTGCCTCTTTGCCAAGGCCAGGGCATACTGGGCACGCCTCCTTCTGCCTACTGGGACAAGGTCAGGTTGTTCCTCCTCCAAGTCACCCCTGCCTGTGGTGGCCTTGGCAATGGTGGGGGGATGTTTGGCCCAGCCCTGTGCTGGTCCTGCTGCAGCTGTTTCCGCAGGATCATATTATGTAGCATAGCACATATCATGATCATTTGGGTACATGTAGTTGGTGTGTACTGCAAAGCTCCACCAGACATGTCCAGACACCGGAACCGTGACTTGAGCAGCCCAAACACACGCCTATGATATTACGTGTTTGTGCGTGTGCCTCATTATGGCGTTCCTGTTCGGGGGTGTGTGCATTTCTGATGGGTGTCATCAGCCACGGCTCAAGTGCATAACCAGCATCCCCACTAGGTGTCCGTGTGGGAAGTCCCCATTGGCAACTGATTGGTACAGCTGCGCCAGATGCGAGATGTGGGAATCGTGGTAGCTACCAGGGCAGCCAGCACACACATTCATTATTATGCCCTGGGCATCACACACGACCTGGCAGTTGATGGAGGGGTATCCCTTGCGGTTAATGTAGACTCTACCCCGCCACCGGCTGGTGCCTTGATGCGTATGTGCGGCAGTCTATTGCACCCAGCACCTCAGGGTATCCCGCTATTTGCTGGAAGAGACGATATTGCTGGCCACAACCTCACGGTCACTAGGGACATATATATGATCACTGACATGTGGTGACATGGCATCCAGGAACTGGTGCAGTACCCTGGAGGCTGATGCCTGTGATATCCCCATCATATCGCCAGTTGGTCTCTGAAAGGTACCTGTTGCTAGTATTCTTAGGCCAGCACATACCTTGGTTTCCACTGGGATGGGTTCCCCTCTGTTGGTTCTGTGTGTGAGGCGTGGCCTGCACAGCTCAACAATCTGCTGCAGGAGCTCTCTGTCCACTCTATAGCTTCTACTATCTCCAGCTCATGTAACCCATGGTAGGTGACCCTAGGCCTGTATACTCTTCTCCTTCTCCTCACTCTGGGTTGTCTGTCAGCATCTGCATTATCACCACCCTCTGCACCGCCTATGTCTGATTATAACAGCTATGGCAGCCCCTAGCATTTCTGCTCTGAGTTCAGCTTTTTCAGGTTTCAACTCTGATAGCTTAGTTTCTGGCAGTATCTCTTGTGAGAAACAGCCTGCACTGCTCTTTGTTGTGTTTTAAGTGCTGGGTTGGGCTTCTAGTCTGCCTGTGTAATTGCCTGCTTCTAATTGTTTCCACCAATTAACTTTAGTAGTATCTTCTGGCAGTTTCCTGTATTTTGGTTGTTTCCTATTTCCTCTCTGTTTCCTGAGGGGGAGCAATGTGCACACCGGCTTAAACACGCCACAGTAACTTAAACGCTGTACACATCCCTACACGGTGTTACACGCCAGACACATCCTTACACGGTGTTAGCTAGGCTGATTCATGCTAAAACACGCCAAGACACCGCCTTACACACGTGCACGCCAAGAAACCGTTGTAAACAGTTTGCAACACGCCCCACATGTTGAACCTGCCTTACACGCGCACACGCCAAGATGCACGTATTTCAAGAAACTTAGAGTGTAGGGATAGCGATGCCCTCAATTTCTTGACATTCCCAGTGTTCTGTTGGGCAACAACTCCGTGCCTGATGTCTGTCTGTCATCTCTATCCTTACATTGCCCTCCAATCTGGTACATTTCTTTCTATCCTTCCTCCCCATGATGTCACCTCCCTCTTATTCCGTTCCTCCCCTTCTCTAACTCTTACACGACTCAGAAAGTGCTCATTACTTATGTGGCAGTGTGATTCAGTATTGTAAGCCTCATTTACATAGGATTGCCTAGTAATGCTTAGTTACATATCTTACACGGAGCTTCCCAACATTGACAACCACTAAACGGAGGCCATATTGTTTTTGCTCTGCAAGTCCCTCCATTGACATTTCATGTAATACATAAATCCCACAATTGTGGGCTTATAAGCTTCGGTTTTCAGTTTTAGGTAGCGCACCCGCTTATGCTGGTGTGCACTACAGTTAAACACATAAATCCGTGAAAAAAAAAGTTATATAACTTTTTTGCAACATTTTTCATGCCAATGGCCACATATTTGGCCATTGGCATGCTTAATGTAACAAATGCACCTTTATTTGGAGCTGACATAGCTCCGTTTTAATTTTGCAGAAATGTACTCAGTTGTCAGCTGAGTACATTTCTGTAGTTAACACGTCCGCTACACGGACTGGTTTGGCCGTGGATCGCCACATACCTCATTTGCATATCTTGGAGCTGCAAATGAGGTATTGAGCATTTCCACGCCCACTCCGTGTAAGAGACGTGTTAGCTGTCTCTTACACGGAGATTTGGGCTGTTGCTGAATCAGGAGGCTTACACGGAGGCTTACACTACTCTTGAACTCCGTGTAAGCCTTCCTGAATCTGGCCCACAGTTTCTTTCATATCTGTACATGGTATGCCATTTCTGTCCATCTATCTACATTTTTACAGCCCCTTTTATCTGTCTACACTCCTGTACATGGAATTTTTCTGTGTACACTGCAGACATTAACATAGGGTCTGAAGAGCTGTCTATCTGTTTGCTGGATCACTCTATCTGACTCATCTGCATGAGATTCACCTGCTTATGAGGTGATTTGCAAGCCATCAATCTTCCTGTGTTGGCGCGTGCATGCGCTCAGCAGTGTTTACTGAATCTAAAACTTGCTTACTTTCATGTAAGCAGCATGGTGCAATGCCTACACAGTAAAAAAAAATATGTAGGCTTTATTAACCCCTCCCCCAGTAACTTTCACTTCTAGCTTTGGAAGTGTTGTTTTTTTTTGTCAAAAATTGACTTGTGCACTACTGTTCTTGCCAAGTTTAGGTCTTACTCTATATTGTCTCACTCACTGCTTTGATATTGGAAGAGCCATGTTAATGTCCAAGGGTCCCTTAATGTGTCTCTATAATTAGGATCTCCAATCTCCCCTCCCATCCATCTCTGGTGCTAGTATGTATATCAGATGTAGTAAATTTTCTCGATTGTATTGAAAAAGATGTATTCTGGAATACCAAATGGAAAATTATTGAAAAATTCAAAACTGAAAGCATTTTTTGTAGCAATATCTGCAAAGCACAAAAAAGCAGTATCAGTTCCTGAACATAACATTTGCAGCTTTAACAATTATAAGCTAATAGCATTGCTCAATATCCTGACTTTATTACCTTTTTCTACAAAAATTAAACCTATGTTGCGAATAAACACTTGTAAGTCTATAAGCGAATGGATTATGTACTACAGCGAAACAGATCTAGGTTACTAATAGATAAATTCTTGTAAATCTGTAACCGAACTGATAATAATGTACTACAGTGAAATGGAAAGGCTGTAACTTCTTTATTAAATCAAACAAAAACCTCAGTGGTATCATAAACATAAATGAAACAAAAGTAGTAATCTGACACTGTACTCATTTCTCATCACTTTTTGCATTTCAGCACCTTTATAAAATTAATCTTAACTGTTGAATTTTCTAAATTTGCTCTGTGAACCTGAGGTAATAATTTACCAATTCTTCAGTGTGCAGGTCTCTACCCACTGCTTTACATGTAGCTTCTCTTAGCTGGCATCATTTAACTCTTTCAATACTACTGAATCCTGCAAGGATTTATCATTACTGTCTACAGCTAGCTTGGATGAATACCAAGAACTGTTATTTCATAAAGCTGTCACTAATAATATCTAACTGATTTTTACCATGCAGCTTTATGGCATACGATACTGTCTTTAAATCAGCTCACTAAGTTGGCCTGTAAACTAATAACTCAATTGCTTAAGTCTGCCCCTCTGGTGTCCCCTGGTAAACTGTAATTTCTGCATGAAATATATAAAATCTTGAACCTTGTATACACACACACACACACACACACATATATATATATATATATATATATATATATATTACTAGAACTAAGTTGATCTGATTCTGGAACTTCACTTGTCTTTCCCTTACAAGTATGTGCATTTTTCTCATATATTAAACTACACTACAGTCTTTTTCTGATATGAGATTTAAACCTATGGCTTCAATGACAATATTTATGCCACATTCTTTTCTTCCAATGAATCTGAACTTTTGATTATACTGTCACTATTAAAAATTTAACATTGACTTTAAACTCTAGATTCTGTACAACTAGGAAAACATTAATATCTGTAAATTATCTTCTGTCACTATCTGTAACAAGATATTATTTATGCATTGGAACATTTTATTACCATAATTCAAAAGTCTTGGTAATATCTGGTAAAATAAAACAATAACATTCATTTGCCAGATCTATAACTGTAAACCATTTATTCTGCAAATTTAACATGACTGCCATTTCTAGTGTACCATACGCAACATGTAAATACGTATATCAATTTTATATCTAGTATTAGCCCCAAACTGTTACCTTTTTTCTTTTTGGTCATAAAAGTGAAGTGAAATTTCCTTTCCAGATCACTGCTGGAACCTTTGACCCTTCAAATCCAGACATAGCTACACTCACATCCTCTAGTAGAGGGCTATTTGCAACTAAAATTGGGGTGCCTGTATTAATCATACATTATTCCATACTTCCTTTTCTTTAAACAATGAAATATTGTCATTCTCTCAACCTTAAATAATGACAGATAAATAATCTGGTTTGATGCTGGACTGCCATACCCTTTATAGATAAGATGAAAATCCTTTTTTTATAGAACTAGCAACAACACTGACTTAAGCTATGGTATGCATTTTTCTCTATTTTGCCCCAAGACACTAGTAATAACATTGACTTAAGCTATGCAAATCATTTCTTCTTTATTTTGTCTTGAAGTCTGTTTCATTTATACTGGTGTTTACTTTATCAAACTGATCAAAATCTGATCCCTCTTATTACCCCTGGATGCAATATTTGCACTGACTTCTGAAAACATTAAAGTAGAAGTTATTAGATTCTGAACATCTGTATTTGAAATAATGGGAACTTTAGACATTGCAAATATTTGCTTTATGTTTTCTCTGGAAATGTGCACGTTATGTACATTGACAGCGTTTATGTCTGTATTTGCAAGGCTATGATTTAACTCTGTATTTTCAATTACATGTGGTGTAACATTTACACTGATTCATGAAGACTGTAAACTATATTATTTGTTACAATTTGCATGTTAGTCAAGAGGAGAAGGTAAACACTTGCACCACATCACACTCATCACAGAGTCCCACTAAATCTACACCACCAAAATCTACACATAGAAACATCCCATAACACAACTCAAATGACACATAGCCAACAGACTCACTGTAACACTCGACCACAGCCCATAAGGCAAAACAACGTACCCAATACACTAGTCACAGGTGACTCTATAGTCAGGCACACTGATGTCCCACTCACCAGGCTAAACAAGGAGAAGGTTACTGTCAGCTGCCTGTCAGGTGCCAGGATCTGCCACATAACCCATGCACTCAGGTCACTCCACAACAAGTACAAATATGACTATGTCATTGTCCATGTTGGTGTGAACAACCTGAGATGTACCTCCCTTGACTACATGAAAATAAACATGGAAGAGCTCTCCGATCTTGTAGCCCAGGCAGGTATGATCCTAGCCCTGAGTAGAATTTTGCCATCGCCCAGAACGATACCGCAGTACAAGGACAAAATGATTGACATCAACAATTGGCTAAGCTTTTGGTGTCATTCTAAGGGGATCCAGTATCTGTCTTCCTGGGACGACATGGACAACAGACTACAATGCTTTGCCAGAAATGGCCTGCACCTGTTGCCCCTGGGATTTTGCCTAAGACTCTTGCTACCCCTATAATGTCTTTTTTAGGCAAGGTTCAAATGACAAATTCACCACCATAGCAGGAACAGGCAAGCAAAAACTGAGGGTAATGCTACTCAATGCTAGAAGTCTAAATCTCAAAATGCACTCACTCGAGGCACTCCTTAAAATAGAGGACATCGATATCTGTGCAGTGACTGAGACCTGGTTCAAGGCTCCAGAGAGCACCCCTGCACTACCAGGTTATAACTCATACCACACTTTTCGGACATGTAACCTGGACCAGAACACCAAAGGTGGAGGTGTGTCCACATTCATTAAGGATATCCACAGCTCCAGGCTAGTTGCTCAGCATAATGCATCTGAGGTTATCCAAGTGCAACTAACTCTGCGCAAAACTGAAATCCAAATTGTAGCTTGCTACAGACCCCCACCATGCCCCAGGATTCCCACTCCTCTTTTCCTGACATACTGGAAAATATTAGGGTCAAACCAAATACCTTAATAATGGGCGATTTCAACTACCCCACCATTAACTGGGAAAACTACTCATGTACCAACTCCTTTGCTCAATGCTTTCTGGAATTCATAAATTCCAGTGTCCTGGATCAACTTATCCACATCCCCACTAGGGGCAACAATATCCTAGACCTAGTCATTACCAACATGAGAGACCACAGTAAAAAATTTCTCCAAAGCCAACTTCATGCTTCTTAAGACAGAAGTGGCTAACTTCATGACACCTATGCAGACTGACAATACAGTTACGACTGCTGAATCCTACACAAATGTACTCTATAAGCACTTACACAAGTGCATGGATTGTGCTATCCCAAAGAGAACCAAGACTCTGTCCTCCAAAAAAAGGAAGCCAATTTGGTGGTCCCCTGCCATAAACAAACTGTACAACAGAAGGAAGAAACTGTTGCAAAAGAGAGTAAAATCCCATGAGGGGAGGAGCTCCCTGGTCAGCCTCAGTAAGAAGCTGAGATCCCTTATAAGATCCTCCAAAGCTAGCTATGAAAACAAAATTGCCACTGATTCTAAGGACAACGACAAAGCATTCTATAGCTATGTCAAGAATCTCAATGGTAACACCCAGATCTGCTCTGAGTTACAGCACAACAGCACGTAAATTACAGAGCCAACTGATATTGCCAACATCCTGGCAGATGGGTTCAGTGCTAACTTTACCCCCCTCTCACCCCCTAAAGGGCCCATATCTATACATGAAGAATGCTGAGTTCCTGTAATCACAACTACACAGGTAAAAGCTGCACTCTCTAAAGCCAAAAATACAGCATCCATGGGACATGACAACATCCCAGGCTGCGTTTTACACAAACTTCAGAATGAACTGGCTCCCCACCTAAGCACCATGTTCAATCATAGCCTCACATCAGGCTTTGTGCCCACTGAATGGCACACAGCAACAGTTATCCCAATCCACAAAGGGGAGCCACCACTGATCTTGTGAACTATCGGCCTATTAGCCTGACAAGCCTGGTCTGCAAGGCCATGGAACATATCATCATGGAACTCATAAACAAAGACTCTGGTAACCTCTAAACTCTGGACCCCACCCTGTTCGGGTTTGTGAAAGGCAGATCATGCCTCCTGAACCTGAGTGACTTCTTTGAGGAAGTCATCAAAGCTGTAGACGAGGTGAAGGTGGTTCACACAGCCTAGCTTGACCTTGCCAAGGCTTTTGACACCATCCCCCATTCTGGAATTATAGCTAAACTCACTAAACTTGGTATAAATCCCTGTGTCACAAGATGGGTTGCCAACTCGCTCACTGACAGAACCTACACTGTAAAAGCTGCAGACTAAAAATCTGACTTCAAACCAGTGACAAATGGAGTACCACAGGGTTCAGTCCTGGGACCTCTCCTGTTTGGTATCTACTTCTTTGAAGTACAGGCTAACACAGAAGGCCTCTGGCTAATAAAGTTCGCAGATGACTGCAAACTAGGAGCCATAGCCGAGTCCCCAAATGATGTGGACATCCTACAGAAGGACCTCACTGAGACAGATGCCTGGTGTCAGAGCCATGGCCTCAAGCTCAATGCCAAAAAGGGCATTTTCATCCCCTTTGGTTAAAAACTCTGTAGCCATGAACTACCACATAGGCAGCAGTCTACTTAACACTGAATATGTGATAAGAGACCTTGGGACCCTCTACTCGACAATCATTAGACCCATTATAGAGTGCAATGCCCCTTTTGGAATGTACCTCACAAGAAATCTGCAGCAGCTGGAAAGGCCACAGAAGTACCTCACAAAGAGGATTACTGGCCTCAAAGAGATGCCCTATACTGACCGTTTCAAGAAACTCCAGCTTTACTCCATAGCGTATCGCCTACTCTGTGGTGATCTCTGCCTAACATATAAAGCTATGCCAAACCCAGAGCTGTTGGACATGCTACACCTAAAGAAATCCCAATCCCTCTGAGCTACACACTCTAGGGACCTAAACCTTGTCACCACAATAAACAGAACATGCTGGAGGGATAGATTCCTGTCCCAGAGACTTCCCATACTCTGGAACAAACTACCCATCTATGTCAAGCAAAGTTCCTCATTAGCACTCTTCCAAGAAAAATCTTGATGAGTGGATGGAAAATAGGAAATATACCCCGGGGATCACTTTTGTGGCTCTGCTTGACAGTGACACAGGAAAATAACTTTCTTTGCTGGCGTAAACCAGGGAACCTTGTTGGCTAGGCTTACTTAGGCCCTTAGGCCAATAGCCTAGTACCTACCTATGAACCTATGATATTAAAGCTGAATCAAACTGCAAATCCTGTGAAAGTATGTGTGTTACTTCACTCATTACAGCGTGCTTCTGTTTTAACCCTTTTGTATCTAGAACAATTTAACATTCCTGAACTAATAACACTGAAATTTAATTGAATATTTTTGGAACACTGTTTTTCCCAGTTTGTAACTTTAAACCACACACTTACTGGTGTGTTTACTGTACATGTACTGTTTAATATATCTGTACAATATACATTTACTGAAGTATTCAAACTTTTCTGATATTTTCTGTCTGATGTAGCTAGAAAATGGATTGTAATAAAATGAATGCTCACATACAAAAACATGATAGAAGGTGGCTAGGCATCTTGCTTTTCCAAAGTCCCTCTTTTAAGGATTCCCTTGGCTTGGTGTTATCACACTGGAAGTCTGTCTGCTTTGGAGATAGGTTCATAGGTAGGTACTAGGCTCTCTGCCCGATGGCATTTATAAGCCTAGCCAATTTCTCCACCCCCCTTAGATTAGTTCCCTGTACTTCTGTCCAGCAGAGCCACTGAAGTGATCCCCAGGGTAAACTTTCTGTTTCCCATCCACTCATCAAAGTTTCTCTTGAAGAGTATTAGTAAGAAGCTCTGCCTAATGTAGATTGGAATCTTGTTCCAAAGCATGGGAAATCTCTGGGACAGGAATCTATCTTTCCAGCATGTCCTTTTGTTTAGACCCCTAGAGCGTATAGCTCGAGGGGATAAAGTTTTCTTTAGGTGGAGCATAGTCATCAATTCTGGGTTGGACATGGCCTTGTATGGCAGGCAGAGATTGCCTCTGAATAGGTGGTATGCAACCAAGTACAGCTGTAGTTTCTTCAGTCTTGCCGCATAAGGCATCTGTATGAGGCCAGATCCTCTTGGTGAGGTACTTCTGTGGTCTTTCCAGCTGTTGCAGGTGTCTTATAAGGTACATCCTAAATGGGACGTTGTACTCTATGATGGGTCTGATGAGTGATGAGTAGAGGGGCACAATGACCTCTTTTGATCTGGATGCGAACCCTTTTGTGATAAGGTGGGCCACGTAGAAGAATTTTCTAACCACTTAGGCAATGTGATTATCAAAGGAGAGATTATTAACTACATGGGTCCCCACATCCCTTATTATGTCTTCCATATTTAGGGGACTACCACCTATGTGGTTGTTTGTGGGTACTTTGTTTTTTCCAAAGGGGATGACTATGCACTTTTTGGCATTTAGCTTGAGGTCATGATTTTGACACCAAGTATCCGTCTCTGTGAGGACCCTTTTGGAGGATGTCTGTGTCAGCCGGAGAGTCAATTATAGCCCCTAGTTTGCAGTCACCTGTAAACTTGGTCAGGCATAGTCCTCCTATGCTTGCCTGTACCTCTGAAAAGTATATGCCGAACAGGAGGGGTCCTAGGACTGAGCCCCGGGGAATGCCACTTGTAAGCGGTTTAGAGTCAGACCTAGCTCCCGCACCTCTTACCCATGTGGGTTCTGTCCATGAACCAGATGACAACCCATCTTCTGACATAGGGGTTTATGTTCAGGCTGGTGAGCTTGTCTATAATACCAGAATGGGGAATGGTGTCAAAGGCCTTTGCGAGATCTAGTTAGGCTGTTTGTACCACCTTTCCCTCGCCTATAGCCTTGGTAACTGTCTGAAAGAAGTCCACCAGGTTTAGGATGCATGATCTGCCCTTAACAAAGCCGAACTGGGTGGGGTCCAGTGTTTGGAGGTTCCCAATGCCACTGTTAATAAGTTCCATGATGATGCGCTCCATAGCCTTGCAGACCAAGCTAGTCAGGCTTACAGGACGATAGTTCCCAGGCTCTGTTGTGGCTCCAGCTTTGTGGAGTAAAATAACTGTTGCTGTGTGCCACTCAATGGGTACGTAACCTGTGGAGAGGATTAGTTTGAACAGTGTGTTTAGGTGAGGGGTTAGTTTGTCTTTGAGCTCATGTAGGATGCAGCCTGGGACACCATCCGGTCGCACTGATGTTGAGTTTTTGGCTTTGAAGAGGGCTGTTTAACCTGAGTGTTTGTGATTTCAGGGGCTCTACATTCTTCTGGTATGGTTACGGGCTCTTTTGGGTCTGACAGGGGGGTTAAGTTTGCGCTGAACTTGTCTGCCAGGATGTTGGCGATATCGGTCGGTTCAGTGTATTTTGTGCCATTCTGCACTAACTCTGAGCATATCTGAGCATTGCCACGTAGATTCTTGACATAGCTAAAAAATGCCTTGTGGTTATCTTTGGAATCCTTGGCAATTTTTTTTTCAAAGCTCGCCTTGGATGATCTTATGAGGGATTCTTGCTGATACTGTTCAGGGATGTCTTCCCTTCTTGGGATTTTACTCTTTTCTGTACTAGTTTCCTCCTTTGATTGCATAGCTTGTTTATGGCAGGAGTCCACCAGACTGGTTTCCTTTTCTTGGAGGAGTGAGTCTTGGTTTTGCGTGGTATAGCACAATCCATGCATTGTTGTAGGTACCCGTAGAATGCACTAGTAAAGGATTTTGCAGCTTGGACAGCAATATCCTTTAGCATGGGGGCTTTGAATGGAGAAGTTTTCTGATATGTTGCTGTTAACTGGATAATGTCCTTTACACTGGTATCATTATTTGCATTTATATGTTTAAAAAGTGCATTAGTATTGAACTTTCTTCTCATAACTGATAAGTGCTTACAAATCTGCACGTTTAGTTTTATATTTGTATTACCAATACAGAATGAACACCATGTACATGTGGCCATATATATATTTTCAGAATGACAGTCTACAAATGCTTTTATATTCATTTATGTGTGATGGGTTATAAAATATTTTTCTTTCAATAAATGTAACTACAAAAATTATATTTCTGACAGGGAAGTTTGCATTGTCTTCAGCTATGTCTAATATTAGTTATACTATTTTGTTCTTTATATCAAAGTATCTGTTTCAAGTTCCTCTGTTTCTTATAACCAAACTGTGGATTCATAAGTAAATTCTTTTGTAATTTACTCACATTCCCTAACATATGCCAATGTTTATAACAACATTCTGTAAAAATATTGCATGCCTGACATATGACATTATACTTTTAATAGTCTTTATTGGCTTTATGATAGTTCCCTTGCTTCCTTTGAATGAAAAAATAGGATCACTGTTAGTTGTGTATGCATGCATTGCAAATTCTTGTCTCATTTCCATGTAGTTCATAACCTCTTCACAAAAATCTGCCAATAATTCATTTAATTGTTTTTTTTTTATTTGACATTATTCAGAACATTTGATCTTGTAGTTTAAATATAAAGGAGAGCTAAATTCTCATTCTATGGAGATACACATTGTTCTTTATGTTTTTCTTACATACTGATCATTGTTTCTGTAGATTTATGTATCTTGATATCCTGAAAATTAATCAAACTCTCCAACAAAAATTAGCTTAAAGCATAATAAATCAATAGTACGTAACATAATCTGCAAATCCTTCTAATGCAGCATAACTTAAAAACATCATTAACAAATCTATACTATACACCATTTCTATAAAATCTATTAATTTCTTTAAATAAATATCCCTCGTTCCAAATTACCAGCACAACATTTGCATCTGGTTTTGCTACAAGGGTCCCCATAACAACTCCACCTCTGTAGATACAAAGAATGTTGAAGCTATATATATGTATATATATATATATATATATATATATATATATATATATATATATATATGTATATATATGTATACATACATACATATATATATATATATATATATATATGCGTGTATGGGTCTAGGACATTTCACTGAAAGTCAAATTAGTGTGCACTTTTCACTGAAAGCTCAATTCACTGAAAACTCATTTCACTGAAACACATGTTCAGCTGGTAACACTTGGTGCAGAGTCAATATTTATAGCAATTCCAAATGTGTATGTGGTCAGTAAGGACATTTTTAACATACCTCTGGATAGCAATTTTATAAATATTATATGTGATGTATTCCAGTTGGTTTTAGAGAGTAATATATATATATATATATATATATATATATATATATATATATATATATACACATATGTGTCTAGGACATTTCAGTGAATGCACATTTCACTGAAACTCAAATGTTGTTGTGTCTTTCGGCTTATCCTGGTTAGGGGTCACCACAGCGGAACTCCGGTTCACTAATGTTTGGTAGTGGATTTTTACGTGCCGAGTTACCAGCCCTGATGCACAACCTTCAACGAAGGCACGCCCATTCACGCATGCCTACACACAGAAGAAGCTCTAGCTGAGAATCGAACGGGACAATGTCTTGCTGTGAGGCGACAATGCTACCGCAGTACCACTACTGCGGGTTCAGGACTGAACACAAATCACTGAAAGCACAATTCACTGAAAACTCAATTCACTGAAAGTTATATATCGCCTTTTCCCCACTGTAGTGCAACCCTGGAGTTTGTATATATATATATATATATATATATATAGCAAAGGGGGTATATTTTGAACTATATACATTGATACTTGCAATTCCAATACATTACTGTTTTCCTAACATAACATATACTTAATATATGTGGGAGGCTATGCCCCCCCACACCCTCCTTACTATATATACTAACTCCAGGGTCACACTACAGTGGTGAAAAGGTGATATATAACTTTCAGTGAAATGTGTTTCAGTGAATTGAGTTTTCAGTGAATTGTGCTTTCAGAGATTTGTGTTCAGTCATTTGAGTTTCAGTGAAATGTGCATTCAATGAAATGTCCTAGATATATATATATTACTCTCTAAAACCACCTGGAATAAATCACATATAATATTTATAAAAGTGCTATCCTTTTTAAAGAGGTATGTTAAAAATGCCCTTACTGACTACATACACATTTGGAATTGCTATAAATATTGACTCTGCACCAAGTGTTACCAGCTTAAAATTTACATTATCCCTTCTATTTTTCATATAGCAACTACACAATTGCTCCAAAAATCACTACTGTCCCTTATATATTTTTTACAACTGACTAAAGTACCTTTCAATTGATTTTCTACATATATTAAAATGAGTTCTGAGTATATAGGTATTATTGGATATGGAACTTAAAAATCAAGAGTTAACTTACCATTTAACTGGAAGTCCTTTATACAGCCATTTACTTATGCAATATATCGAACCAAAATTGTTTTTTTATGTTGTTTACTTTTTCTCAGCATATCTTTTGTCATTCTCTGTATAGTAATGACTTTTGCATTGAGTAAAATGAATGCATTTGCTTTAAATTTATCATAGATGAATAGAAAATTTTTTTTCTAACACTATTAAGCTTTGTCATTTTGTTAAATAATGGAATACACGGAGGAAAATGGCGTAGCATTTTTTTCTTGTTCATAATGCTTCCATTCATCTTCTAATTTACCGCTGATATGTCTGTATTTCAGTAAAGTCAGTGAAACTGAGAGCATAAAAATCAGCTAGGAATCATTTTGCAGTACCATTTATGGAGGGTCATTTAATATTTCTGACTAATTAAGCTTGAGACAATATTTTAAGTTTTAACATTAAGACTGCATTAACATTTCCAATGACAGGTGTACAAAAACAACTTCATTGCCATAGAGAGATAAAACCTTAGGTATGACCCAGGTGTCATGAGTTTGGCTCATGTAGCTTATGGAATTGGCATGGGTAGGATGGAGCGACTAGGTTTATCCTGTTCAACCCTCCTCAGTTAAAGGGTATAGAGACTTGTGGGGGACATGCAGCAAGGACATGGGAGTGCCAGCAGTGTTACTGGAGCCATGCAATCTCAGAACCAACACGTTGGAGACAGGCAGCTTGAGTGCATATTTCTATGTAGGTGGGGGGGATCTCTCAATGTTCCAGTGCATGTCCCTTGTGATACCAGCCCAACATGTCAGTGGATCTAATTATACAACAAAAAGTTAAATTAAACATCTGTGTGAAGCACTTAGATCCATCCATTCCCTCCCTATGTAACCCACTTTGCCAAGTATGGGGATTTGGTTGGTGACCTTTGAATGCCGCACAATAATAGATACTGCTCAAGTAGTTAAGCATTTCATGATATTGAGGGTGACTGAGACTCAGGAGGAGCTACACTGCCATGAAAGACAAGAAATTAAATATTTTAGGTACTACCCTGGGAAAAACTATATGGAGTACATGAAAGCAATGGAAGGCTATGCAACAAAAAGGCAACCTGCCTCATTTTACAGATTAAATACAGGCAAAACCAAAATCATGACTATTGACTGAATGGAAATGTCTTAATCAAACCTAGATTTCATGTGATAATGCATCTGAAATTCTCCAGGTGCAACTAACACTAGGTAAGACTGCAATCCAAATTGTAGCTTGCTACAGATACCCCACCATGCCCCAAGATTCTCACTACACCTTTCTAAACATACTGGAAAATATTAAGATACAACCAAACACCCTAATACTGGGTGATTTCAACTATCCTGCCATTAACTGGGAAAACTACTCATGTACCAACTCCTTTTCCCAACGGTTCTTGGAATTCATAAATTCCAACGCCCTGAATCAACTAATCCATTGTCCCACCAGGAGCTCCAATATCCTAGTCCTGGTCATTACCAACATGGGAGATAGATGCACCACACCAGTGGTCACCCCCTAATTGGTCAGGTCTGACCATAAGCAACTCACCCTTGACATCCACATCCCACCCCCACCCCCCAGTAAGGAAACCTCCTTAAAAAACTTCTCCAAAGCCAACTTCATGCTACTGAAGTCAGAAGTGACAAACTTCACGACACCCATGCAGATGGGATCTGAAAGTTCGACTGCAAAATCCTACACTAAGGCACTGTACGAGCACATCCACTCGTGCATGAATCGTGCCATCCCAAGTAGAACCAAGATGCTCTTCTCTAAAAAAAGGAAGCCAATCTGGTGGTCCCCATGCTATAAACAAACTATACAACAGAAGGAAGAAACTGTTGCAGAAAAGAGGAAAATCCTAAGATGCAAAAAACTCCCTCACCAGCCTCAGTAAGAAGCTAAGATCCCTCATAAAATCCTAAAAATCTAGTTACGAAAATAAAATTGCCAAAGATTCCAAAGACAACCACAAGGCATTCTATAGTTATGTCAAGACTCTAAATGGCAATGCTTAGATCTGCTCTGAGCTACAACAGAATGGCATTAAATATACTGATCCTAAGGATATTGCCAATATCCTGACAGATCGATTTAGTGCCAACTTCACCCCACTCTCACCCCCCTAAAGGGCCCATCTCAATACCAAAAGTTTGCCAAATTCCGGTAATCACAGCCACACAGGTAGAAACCGCACTCTCCAAAGCTAAGAATACAGCATCAATGGGACCAGATAACATCCCAGGCTGTGTACCACATGAACTACAAAATGAACTGGCACCTCACTTAAGAGTCATGTTTAATCATAGCCTCGCCTCAGGCTTCGTGCCCACCGAGTGGTGCACAGCTACATTTATCCCACTCCACAAGGGGGGATCCACCTTGGATCCTGGGAAATACCATCCCATCGGTCTGACAAGACTGATCTGCAAGGGCATGGAACGCATTATCATGGAACTTATAAATTCAAACACTGGACCCCGCCCAGTCTGGGTTTGTGAAGGGCTGATCTTGTCTCCTGAATCTGACTGACTTCTTTGAATCAGTCTCCAGAGCTGTGGACGAGGGTATGGTGGTCCACACAGCCTATCTGGATGTCGCCAAGGCCTTCTGCACCATCCCCCACTCTGAAATCATAGATAAACTTACTAAGCTGGGCAGAAATCCCTACATCACTCGATGAGTTGCCAACTGGCTTACCGACAGAACCCAGACTGTAAAAGTAGCCGACTCCAAATCCAGCTCCAGACAAGTGACAAGTGGAGTACCTCAGGGTTCAGTCCTGGGACCACTCTTGTTTGACATCTACTTCTCTGAAGTACAGGCCAACACTAAGGGACTCTGGCTAACAAAGTTTGCAGATTACTGCAAACTGGGAGCCATTATTGAATCCCCAAATGATGTGGATATTCTACAAAAGGGGCTTACAGAAATAGATGCCTGGTGCCAGAGCCATGGACTCAAGCTTAATGCCAAGAAATGTATAGCTATTCCCTTTGGAAAAAAACATGTAGCCATGAATTACCACATAGGCGGCAGTACACTAAACATCGAAAGTGTGATAAGAGACTTAGGGACACAGGTGGACAGTGGTCTCACTTTCGATAAGCACATCGCCACAACAGTCAGGAAATCCTTCTATGTGGCACACCTCATCACTAAGGGCTTTTCATCCAGAAAAAAGGAGGTCATTGTTCCACTGTACTCATCCCTCATTAGACCCATTATAGAGTATAATGCCCAGTTTGGTATGTACCTCACAAGATATCTGCAACAGCTGGAAAGGCCACAGAAATACCTCACTAAAAGAATCACAAGCTTAAAGCAGATGCCATATGCTGACCGTCTAAAATAACTCCAGCTATACTCTGCAGCATATTGTCTACTCAGAGGCAATCTCTGCTTAACATACAAGGCCATGTCAAACCCTGAGCTGTTGGACATGCTCGACTTAAATAACTCCCAATCCCTCCGAGCCACACGCTCCAGGGATCTAAACCTTATCATCACAATGAACAACATGCTGGAGGGATAGGTTCCTGACCCAGAGACTCCCCATACTCTGGAATATATTGCTTATACATGTCAAGCGAGGTGCCTCATTGGCCCTCTTCAAAAGGAACCTTAATGATTGGATGGGAGATAGGAAATTCACCCCGGGGATCATGTCACTTTTCCTGCTAGACAGGTGTCCAGAGAAGTAAATATTGTGGTTAGAAATATCTGGGGAATTGTTATGGCTAGGCTTGTATAGGCCCTAGGGCCGATAGCCTAGTACCAACCTATGAACCTATAATCTCATAAAATGATGTGGGGTAAATAACAGAACTGATAAATTTCCCATTAGATGACAATTGATTTGCTTATGCTCAGCTTAATTTTTATCATCAGTTCTAACCCATTGCAACTATGCTGTTCTGTAGTTAGTAACAGTTATCAGTGTATCAAACAGTACTCTGGTATACTACAAATCGGTGTGTTGTTGTACATCTTATGATTATTAAGTTAACCTTTCTATTTCATTAAATTCAAGAGAATGTTTTAAAATGTATCCTGAAGATTGCGGTATTATGAATACCATCCTATGTATCAGCATGCAACTAAGTAAAATTTATATAAAGCTGAATAACAAAGGAGAGAAATGGACGTGGTAAGAATTTGCAGTATAGCTAATTCAGACTGTTTTTCTACTGCAAACCACTTAGCAAAATATCTTGCAGTATATGTATTTATTTTTTTATTTTACTTTGGTGACCAGGAAAGTCCACTGGGCACAGATCCTTTTTCAGTGGAGGGCCGGGGAGAAAAGCTCCACAACTAAGCTACAAGTACAATAAAACTAGATACAAATTAAAATTCAATTAACATAGAGAATAATGTTACATCAATGAAAACCGAGCAATTACAGTTTGAGCTTCGTATGATTTGCCAAGGAAAATATACACCACAGAGTTGTGGAAGGTGCTAGAGTAAAAAAACAGTTGGTTGTGGGGTATGTGGAAAGAAGCAGGTAGGTTATAGTGAGTACAGAGCAGAGGTTAGAGGTGTCTTTCAAGTACAGTGTATTTAATGTTGTAGAATATTTAGCATTACAGGAAGAGGTGAGACCAAGTATGTGAAGGCTGGGGCTAGTAGTTAGGTAGGTTGGTAGATGCAGTGGTTTAGTTAGCTTTATAACTGTGGGTAGATTAACCAGGCCTGGTACAGGAGCATATCCAAGTATCAGCCGGGTGAGATTTCAACATATATTTAAACTGTATTAAGGAAGATTGGGATACTATTCTATGAGGGAGTGAGTTCCATTTTTTGGATATGAAGTTGGAGAAAAGGGAATCACCAGCTGCGTTATTGGCTTTTGTTATCTGTAGGAGTTGCCTGTTACTAGAGCAGAGTGGTCTGTTATTAGTGTATGGGAGAATTAAGTTTTGCAGGGCAGGGTTTTTTTCAGGTTGGGGGAGGAGTTTATGGGCAAAGATCAGTTGATTATATAGGAGCAGATGTGGTATGTCCAGCAAGCTGTTTAAGAGCTGAACGATGGTGTGATCTGAAGGGAGAGTCAGTGGCAAACTTGGCTATTTTATTATAGCAGGTATTGAGTTTGTTAGTTTCAGTCTAATTCAAATTTGTGAGTATAGGGGAGGCTTAGAGTTGGGTAGATATTAGATGAGTGCGTGCAATGGTGGATTTTGTGTGTTTAGTAAGGAATTGTTTATTTCTGTAGAGAAGACTAAGTTTTTTATGGAATTTTTATAGTCGGAGATATGAATGTCAAATTTCATATTATAGTCAATTTTGACTCCCAAGAGTTTGGTGTGAGATACAGGAGAAATGACTGTATTGTTTTTGGACATGAAGGAGGGGCTAGCTGAGCTGAATTTTGTTGGGTTGAATAGAAAACGTTTGGTTTTGTTTGGGTTTAGAATTAGACTGGAGTTAGTAAGCCAAGCTTCGACTGATAGAAATTACACTTGTGTGATTGACTGCAGCTCATGAAGGGAGGAGGCAGAGCAGATTAAGGTAGTCATCTGCCTATTGGATAACTGAGGCACGTGAAGAGGAAGTATGCAATGTCTTGATGAAAAGTGAAGAAAGTAGTGGTCCTAGAATGGAGCCTTGGGGGACTCCTACTGTAACTGGAATGAGAGGGGAGAGATCTTTCTGCCACTGGACTGCCTGTTGGCAACCTGAAATCTAGCTTTGGAACCGAGATGGAGTGCTGACTGATGTTAAATTCAGAGAGAATTTATATAGGTTTGTTATGTGACACCATGTCAAAGGCTTTAGAAAGGTCAAGAAAGGTGGCAGATACAAATTTGCCATTATTTCTGTGAAGGTTAACAGTATTGGTAAAGGCCATTAATGTGGTGGTGGTGCTGTGGGTGGTCCAAAAGCCATGCTTGGTGTTTGTTAGAAGTTTGCGTGTGTGTAGGTGATCCATAACTTGTTTATGTATGCATCTTTCAAGGATTTTGGATAGGGGTGGTAGAATGGTTACTGGGCAATAATTGGTCAGTTCTGTAGAGTTGCCTCCTTTGTGTATGGGCATTATGTGGCAAAGTTTCTGGATCTGTAGGACTTCCTGTTCAGACAAGGGTCTATTGATAAGGATGGACACAGGGAATGCTAATGCTTTGGAGCAATTTGTAGAAATTTTGCTGGAAGTTGGTCTGTGGCTCGGGCCTGTGGGTTTTAGTCTTTTTAGTAATCTTTTTATGTGGGTAGTGGGAATTGGCTTGACTCTAAAGGGGGGTTGTTACTGAGTGTATTAGGTGGTTCATTGGGGGGGCTGCTGTTAATTTTAGTGGGTGGTATAGTGGGGGAGTTTTGGAGGGTGGAAAGGGTTATTATGGTTTATGTAAAAAAACTTGTTGAACTGGGAAGCTATGTTTTCGATTATGTTGTTGGTTGATGGGGTTGATGTGGTGGATTTTCCTTGGTGGAAGATATTATTGATGGCTGTCCAAATTTTTTGTGGGTTGTTATGATGCTTAACTTGCAAATCTTCGTAGTAATTAATTCTGTCTTGTTAACTGATTTTCTTGCTACATTCCTGAGCTCTAAGTAGGATTGTCTAGATGCTTGGGACTTTGTAGAGCACCACAGTTTCCAGGCTTTGTCTCTACTAATCAGTAATGACCTAGTTTCTTTAGTTAGCCAAGGGCCTGTCTTTGATTTGATTTTGATGGTTCTAGGGGGTGCATGCATGTTCAGGACATTTAGGAAAGTAGCATTGAAAAATTGAAGTGCTTCATCTAGGGGAAGTATCTTTAGGGGAGTCCAATTATAGGTCTGTAATGTTGCTAGGAATCTGGTGGTAATAACATTTTTTTTTGGTTTCTTATTAGCTGATAAGTAGATTGTTTGTTATGATGAGACTGCTGCCTTAGCAGGAAGGTTGGTTGATGGTCGCTGAGGCTGTCTGGGAGACAACCAGCTTTAAAGGCATTGCAAGGTTTATTTGTCAGTATCCAGTAAGGGATTAATTCTTTTTTGGTTGCCTTGTCTATTCTAGTAAATGACTGGATGATTTGGGAAAATCCATATAAGTTAATAAAATTTGAGGGGTTTTGGGAAGAGCATGTTTCCCAATCAATATTAAAATCGCCCATAGTATAGCTGTTTGTGGTAATGAGTGGGAGAACCAATGTAGTATATTCTCTATTGTAGTAATATTATTGCCTGGGGGGATGTAACAGCCAATAATGTTAATCACTTTTTTGGGGTTGATTCAACTTTTGAGGATATTATTTCTGCACTATCGAAGTTAGGAATTGTGAGATCTAATGGTTTTAGTTTTAGGTTGTTTTTACATAGAACTGCTACCCACCTCCCTTTTTGGATATTCTGCCATTGCAAATAATGTTGTATCCAGGGAGAAGAATCTCATTGTTGCTGATAATGGGTTTTAGCCAGGTTTCAGTTAACACTACTATATGTGGTAAGTACAGTGAGAGGTTGGCATGTAGATCATGGACCTTGTTCACTATGCTCCTGACATTCATATTTAGAATTAGCAGATCAGTGTTACCGTGATGGGTTAGTAAGTTAGGAATGGGGTTGGGGTTATGGTGGTCTACTGCACTGGGTCCTGGGTTAGGGGTGGATATCCCCTGACAATTGTAAGTTAGGTTTGAGGTGTGTCAAAAGTTTTTGTAATTGAAATATGGGTTGGCTTTGTCAAACGGCAGTGGGAGTGTTTGTATACAGTGGGAGGTGTTTGATAGAGAGATAGCTTATATAAGTAGTGTTATAGAGAATAGGTGCAATAGAGGTGTGGTAAAGTAATGGTTTGTGAAGATGTTCTGTCGTGTGTATTGGGGAGTGTGTCAGACTAGTTGGGTTTGTATGATAGGTAGGAACATAGTACAAGTAATGTAAAGGTGAGAGAGTGAAGTGCTAGTGTTTTAAGGGGTTTAGTACTAAGAGGAAGCATCGTTAGTTATCAAGTATGCTTTTTGTAGGAGTGGAGTGATGGTGGCTAAGGATGTAAAAGATGTGAAAAGTGTATGTGTGCGTGACTTAGGAGTCAGGATAGGTGTGAGTGATCATAAAATTGAGTAGGTGCTAGAGTTGTGCAAGATACAGATACTGTGTGTAGAGTGTGAATTACATTTGATGATGTCAATAAGTAGAGTTCCTGTGGTTGGATTATATGGTGGTTAAGGTGGCAGATCTTTATTGGATGTTTGTGAAATGGGTATGTTTATTTAGGTATAAGCCTGAGTGAAGTGGGGGTTAGTGGGAATGGGGGTAGTGGAGTGGAGTGAGCTGAGCGTAACCGAGGGTGAATGGAGCAGGTTGGACCCTGTTCATGATAGCATTTATCTCAGGAACACAATCAGTAAGCCTTGTTTAGGGTATACTTTTGCCTGGTTCAAGTTAGGTTAGTGGGTTTAGAATACCACGCTTGAGCAGGGGTTCCAATTTATAGCCAGAATGTAGAATTTGGGCCTCACATGTACAGGAGGATTTCTACAATCCTGGAGTATAAAGCATACAGCTGACACACCTTGGCTGTGGTCCGTTTGTTTCTCAGTTGGACTAATTAGAGGAGTGGGGTGGCAGAGAGCTATGAGAAAGGATCACAGGTTTGGTAGTTGTATTGCGCAGTTAAAAGCATTAAACTGCCACCGTACTATATGGGGGAGCTAGAGAGAAAGTCTAAGCTATATCTGGTGATGTGCTTAGCACTCTAAGGGAAACAAGCCAGTAACAGAAAACAGTTTAGACTGTATTAAGTATAACATGCATCAATGTAGTTCAGTTACTTCCGTGGTGGAACTCTAGTTTTGTTTCTTATCCAAGCTGGGCTGGTGGATGTCCGTGCAGGAGGTTGTAGCTGTATTTCTGATCACAGACTGTACTTAGGACACCAATGTAGTTCAGTTATTTCCATGGCAGAAAGTACAGTTGTGTACACTTACCATAAATGTAGATGTTCGAGTGTATTCACTATTGCAGTCATTACATTTGGGTTACCCTGCCCGGTAGCCCTCGGCCGGCCCGAATACCAGAGACTTAGTATTTATGCGTTGGTTGCTGTTGCTTGAGGACTGATGTCAGGTGTCATTGGTATAAAGTAAGGCAGCCGATGCCATTACATCAGTTTTTCTTGCCCTAACCTGTCAGGAGCTCCCAAAGTAGGAGGCCAGGTTCTGGAGGAAGAACCCCACCAGTGAAAAATAAATACCAATATGTACCTTGTAAGGAAAGGAGAACAGCAAGGAAGAATGGGAACAAAAGGAGAAAAAAGGGGGATGGAAGGAGGGAAACCAGGACTGCAACAGTGAATACATTCAAACATCTACATTTATGGTAAGTGTACACAACTGTACTATGTTCTTCATGTTTCACTGTTCAAGTCATCACATTTGTGTAGATTCCCAAAGCTGAGGAAATGGGTGGAGGCAGTCAAGGAAGCTAGGGGTTGGCTAGGATGCCCTGCAAGACCACAGAGGCAAGCCCTGCCCTGGATTTGGAGAAGAGAGGCAGGTGGTAATGCTTGGTAAAAGTGTGAACAGATGTCTATGTGGCAGCCTCCAGGATGTCCCTGGTGGTGACTCCTCTGAAGAAAGCTGCAGAGGCGAAGGCTGCCCTGGTGGAGTGTGTCCTGACCCCCTTGGGTGGAGGCTTATCATGCTGTTTGTAGCAGAAATGCATGTAGTGTGCTATCCATTTGGAAATGGTTTGCTTGGAGATGGCTTTGCATTCTGCTCCTGTAGCAAAGCTAACCAGCAATTGATCAGACTTTCTGAAGGATTTAGTCCTGTCCAGATAGTATTTGAGCTGTTTGTGCACATCTAGAGAGTGAAGAATCCTTTCCCCCTTGTTCTGGAGATTAGGAAAGAAGGTGGGTAAATGAATGGATTGGTTGAGAACCACACTGGACACCACTTTGGGCATGAAAGATGGGTTAGTTCTGAAGGATACCCAGTCTGCATGGAAGATGATGAAGGGTTCCACAGCCATGAGTGCAGCTCAGAGACTCTTCTGGCTGAAGTGATAGCCTTAAGGAAGGCTGTCTTCCAGGAGAGAAATTTTAGCTCTGCAGAAGAAGCTGGTTCAAAAGGAGGCAGGGTGACCTTTTCCAAGACAAAGTTAACGTCCCAAGCTGGTGTTGGTGCCCTTCTGGGGGGCCTCATGTTGCTAGCCCTCTGAGGAACTGTTCGATCAAAGGGTGTTAGAAAATTGGCTGCTCAGTGGGAAAATTAGCAGAAATAGCAGAGGCATGAATTTTTATAGAGGAGAAAAAGAGACCACTGTGTAGTAGGTCAGTTAAGTAATCCAGGATGAGAGGGATGGAGGGTTGTGCCGTATTGGCCCCCTTAGCCTGGATCCAGGTGCAGAATCTTTTCCATTTATCTGCATAAGACTTTCTGGTGCTAGGGTGTCTGGCCTCACGGATAACATCCAGAACCTGTTTACTGAGGATGGGAGATTGGATCGGGGTTAGGGAATAAGCCAAGCTGCCAAACTGAGTGTCTGCAATTGGGGATGCATGAATTTCCCTTCCCTCTGGGTTAGGAGGTTTGGAATCTGAGGAAGATCCCATGGAGGCAGCAGGGACATAATGCTCCCTGATGCAGAATTTGCTGAGGTGATGGTTGTTGTGAGAGGCAAAGAGGTCGACCTTCGGGGTTCCCCATTTCTAAGTTATTAGGAAGAAGCTACTTCTGTTGAACTCCCACTCATGTGGGTCCAAAAGGTTTCTGCTTAATTGGTCTGCCAGGGAGTTGACAGAGCCTAGTAGGTATTGTGCTAACAGGTGTAAATGTGTGGAAGAGGCTGTGAGCCCAAGGGCCATGGCCAGCCTGCATAGAGGGTAGGAGTGAGTCCCCCCCGCTTGTTGGTGTACCATATCACAGTGGTGTTGTCTATTTTGATCAGGAGAACCCCTGGAGAGAGAAGGGGGTTTGAAAGCTATCAAGGCATGCTGCACAGCCATCATCTCTTTTTGACTGATGTGCAGGGGGAATTTGCTGTGGGCTCCATTGACTCTGTATGCACCTGCTGTCCGGGTGTTCACGCCAAGCATAGTCTGATGTGTCTGTGGTGACAGTCTGGGCAGCAGGGTGTGGGGAGAAGGGCAGTCCCTTGTTGTGGGAGCATGCTGTTGCCCACCAAAGAAATTCCTTTCTGAGGCAAGGAATTATAGGTAGAAGAGTTTCCAAGTCTTGAGAGTGTTGACACCAAAGGCTCTTTAGGTACCACTGAAGTTTCCTCATATGCAGTCTGGTATATGGAATGAGTAGTATGTAAGATGCCATGAACCCCAGAGCTTGCAGGATTTTCCTTGCAGAAAGCTGGGGCCTGGTGGCCAGTTGAGAGAAGTAGGTTGACAGGAAAATTTGTTTCTCTGGTCTCAGGTATGCCATCTGGGATGCTGTGTCCAGACTTGCTCCCAGGAAGATTATCCTTTGGGTGGGCACTTGTTTTGATTTCTTTTCATTGATTATGTACCCTAGGAAGATTAGTAGGCTCTTTACAAAGGCCAGGTGTTTGAGCAGCTTTTCCTGGCTGTCTGCCTGAATAAAGCAGTCTTCTAAGTAGGGGTATATTTGAATCTTTGTCTGCAAAAGGCAATGGTTGGAGTCAGGCATTTTGCGAAAACTCTGCGAGCAGTAGATAAGCCAAAGGGAAGCGCAGAGAACAGAAAGCACTGAGATCCTGCCCTGAAGCGGAGATATTTTCTGCATGATTCCCTGATAGGAATGTGGAGGCAGGCCTCTTTTAGATCCAGGGTGGCTAGCCAAGTATCTTTGGACAGCATGGGTAGCAGCTGCTGGAGGGTGAGCATTTTGAATTTTGGGATCACCAGGAAGGTGTTTAGAATAGATAGACTGAGGATGAGGCGCCAGGTGCCCTCTTTTCTGGGCAAAAGAAAACGTCTGGAGTAGAAGCCTTGGCCTATCTATTTTGTAGGAATGAGCTCTACTGCCCTCAAAGAGAGCAGGGAATGGATTTGCTTTTGAGCCTCTGCCCACTGATTTGGTGGTAGATCTGGGAACCCTTTTGGGGTTGGAAAGGTGTGGAAGGAGAATTTGTATCCCTGAGACACAATGTTCAGAACTCATTGGTCTTTGGTAATGGTGGCCCAGGAGCTTGAGTGAAAGGATAGTTTTCCTCCTACGGGTAAGTGAAGGTTGGCAGAGGGAAGGTCAGGAGGAGGTGAGTCACTGTGAGTTCTTACGATAAGGGGGCGGCTTAGAACTCCCTGGTTTTGAAGTGGAGGTAGTCCACTGCTTAGATCTGCGCATTCCCTGAGGCAGCTGTCTGGGGGTTCTGTTTCCATGGGGCCTAGGCTGGGCCTGTTTACTTGGAGCAGGAAAGGACCAGTGCTTGGAGGGAAAATGCCTGTTGAACCTAGGGGGCTGGACATGTAAGAAATCTTTAACTGTTTGCATAGATTTTGCTTTTTCTTCCATCTTTTTTAAGACCTCTTCTGCCTTAGTGCCAAATAAGTTATCTTTGTGCAAGTGGGCATCCAACAAGTTACATTTGACATGTATCACAAAAAAACACAAAGGTTCCAAACACTGCAGACACAGTAGTACTTTATTCGAAAAACTTGAACAGGTAAACACTTTCACGGATCTTAACTCCACTTCATCAGACCATACTAAATAAATCACAACAACTGATGACTATTTTAAAAAATAAGGCAACCAATCAGGTTAAAGTCTAGAAGAGGTTCCCTTAAAGGCTCCCTTAAAGTATGCAGGGTTTCCCCAAAGGAAAAATCCTCTGGGGGAGAGGCTGAAGGAATGGATTCCTCTGCATCAGAATCCTCATAAGTGGAGAGGGGTTGCATGTCTTCATAGTCAGATGCATCAGATTCATCTGACTATTGTTCAGACAAAACTACTGGGGACAGATCTCTTTTCCTTTTACAGGGGGTAGCTTGGCTTCCCCTGATCAGCATGATAAGGTCTTCTGCCATTTTAAGCATTTGAGACTGAGGCAGGCGCCTGAGAGTGGGTTGTTGGTTTCTTGGGTGTGGTTCGAATCCTGGGCCTAAGGAACTCGGTTGGTTTTGAAAGAACGGTAGTCGCGAAAAAACGACATCGGTTTGTGTTGATATTCAGAGGTGAGATGGACTTCCTTGGAAGCCGGTGCCTGCTCAGCAACTCCGGACCCATCCAAGGTAGAGACGACCTCAAGATACTTAGACGAAGAAGAGTTTTGCGGCATACCGGACTCCGAAAGGGTCTCGGTAGTGGCCTGCGAATCAACTGAAGTAGGCATCAGGGGCTGCGAAAGCGCCTCACTGAGTACCGGAGGACTGACTACTAGCTTAACGGAAGCGTCACTGGAAGGTTTGGACCTGTGCAGTCTGTCTCTGTCTTTATCTTTACGTTTTTTTGGAAGATCTGCTGTCGGATGGCTTACCGAAGCCTTATCAGAATTCGAGGATTGTAAATGAAAATATCTGGCTACAATAAGGGCCCGACAATGGATAGTTCTGTCATTAAACAAAGCACAGAAGCAACATTGGGGGATGTTGTGGCCTGGGCCTAGACAAGTGATACAGTAAGAGTGGAAGTCTTGGTGTGGTATTTGCTTTCCACAGGTGAGACAATTATTAACTTTTTCTGACATCGGTTAGTGCAAGAAAAAAGGATCCCCACCAGGGTACTTAGCTTTAGAAGACTTCAACTTCAATTCGGAAATGAAAACTCAGGTAGTGGCCAAACGGCAATCATGTGAACTGCTTCTGCTTTGGGCTCCATGGCAAGAAAGACTGATGTAATGGTGCTGGCTACCTTACTTTATACCACCGACGACCTGATGTCAGTCCTCAAGTGACAGCAACTGACGCAGAAATACTAAGTCTCTGGTATTCGGGCTGGCCGAGGGCTACCCTGGCAGGGATAACCCAAATGTGATGACGAACATCTCTAGTTTAATTTCTTATCCAAGCTGGGCTGGTGGATGTCCATGTAGGAGGTTGGGGATGTATTTTTGACCACAGACTGCACTTAGGACATCACTGTAGTTCAGTTACTTCCATGGCAGAACTTTAGTTTCATTTCTTATCCAAGCTGGGCTGGTGGATGTCTGTGCAGGAGGCTGAGGCTGTATTTTTATCACAGACTGCACTTAGGATGTTTAGAGGACGCTTGCACATCACCGGAGATGATAGGGCTTGGAAACCAGAGTAAAGATAGCGTAAATAACCTGTCTGATTAATAGCAGCAATGCAGTTAGGAAGCATATTCAGAGTGATGCTATCAGCTGTCACTCTGAGTATTCAATTAACCAGAAACTGAAATTGACAACACAATGCCTGTCAGTGTTGACATGACATCAAACTTTCTGAAGACATTATATGAGTTAATGCCATGTAAAAACTGAATGGCCAGTTCATCAGATGGGACGATGTATGGCTAATGACGCTGCGTCATGAAGGTGTATCGACCCAGTGATGATTATATTAGCAGATGCGGTGAAATGCCCTGAATGGGAAATCTGGCAGGTTTTCTTTCATAGAAAAGGCAAACTAAAAGTTTCACTGAATGAACTTTTAACTAGTTTGTTTTGGTTGACGTCTGCTTAATGTCCATTACTTCAAGTAATTAATGCACAGCTGTTGCTGTGCAGAATTTATGGTATGCATATGTGAGGGCTCAGAACATCCACTTGTACAAACATAGGAAAGCTTCATCTAGTGGTCTGGCTACATGATGCCTCTGCACACATAAATCAGCACAGTAATGGATGATTTTTACAGACATATCAGTACGTCATCAATGGCAATCCTATTTTCCGGCTGAGCTTTTTTTGTAAGGACATGCATATCTGGTGACTAGAAGTCAATATTTAAACTAGGCTGATGCATTGTGTTATTAAAACATAAGTTTGCTTTGCTTTCAGAAGAGTGTGTACTGAGTTCTTTAATCTTCTGTTACGAATGACAGATTACAAGATGTGCATTTGGCTAATTTCCTCAGGGTTACTTATCCTATGTGAACTTTACTACTAGAAATATGTTCTGAATATTCCATTGAGAACACAGCTAAGATTCAGACAGATATGGTAGAATATGTCTGCTAATCCCACTACCTTTTGTCAGAGATTCTCATTGGCCTGAGTATCAGATCCAGAGACCAACAATTCCTAATACACAAAATGTTAAACTGTGATTCATAGATCTGAGCTGCACATCTGTGTAAGCTTTGTGCGGCTAAGTGGCTCTGCAGGATGTCAGATGAAGACATGGAATACTCAAAAAAATGCCTGCTATACTTATGGGCAGTTACCCATGACCCAGACTATATAATTGATTCAGATGGCGATTAGTCCTGGTCTTAAGGCTATGAGAAGTTATAGGCAAGTGCAGGAAGTAAACTTTGGCTTATGTTTCTGGTACAGCACAGAAAAATATAGCACTTCACAGGCATGCATGTTTCCAGGCCTTATGTGTCTGTATTCAGTATACAGTGCAAATAGGTATAAACATTGACTGTATGCATTGTCTGTCCTCTTTGTACACATCTGTAATAAAACCTCTGTAACTCAGCTTCAATGCAATATTTGCTGTGAATGTATCAATATGTATTTGTCCAGATCATGGCTGAAAAATGGTTTGCAAATCAGCCCTAACCAGATAATTAAAAAAAAATACTAACCACGAAGAGCAGCATACAGCAAATCAAACTAATATACCAGCCAAGAGTTATTTGGTTGAAATCATATTCAACAATACTGAATGGAAAAAAATGTAATGGTCAGGTTAAGCACTTGAATTTTTCTTGAATTAGACTATTCTGATGAAGTGGGTTGCAGTACAGATGAAACCTCTTAACCTGACAATTATGCGTTTTTGATTTCTGTTCAGCATTGTTGAGCCCAATTGCATCTGTGTAGCATTCAGCTGGTTAAATAAATAAATTCAGAGTTCAGGAAGGACACTGTCTTCTTCTAAGATATGTCAGGCAGAACTGGCAGGTTAAATGGAGTACTTATGGAGCAGTACTTGGAGGGACAGCAGAATGTTTAGGATTTTTAGGCAGTCTGAAGGGGGTGTTACATGTTAAAATATTGATATCGTGTTTGAATACTTTTTAGAGGATAAGTAACACTGAAAGAACAAAATACTGAAAGCACGTTTGACTGAATGCTCATTTCTATACTGTTTTAAGTAGGAATATGCAGCCAAATAAAATGTTTGACTGAAAAGGTTGTCTGCGCGAGTGTTTATGGGTTAGGGAAATGGTTCGGTAAGGGAACACCTTTACTGTTTTGCACATTTTCTATTAGAGTGTTCTGTCCTTTTGTCTTGTGTAGTAGTAACTGCAAGGAAAAATGCTTTCAGTAATATAATATGCAGGACTAGCAGAGATGGGATAATCTATTACAATAAGTAATATATTACTGCAATATATTACAATTTCTAGTAACTAGTAATATTACTAGTTACTTTTTCAAAATAGTAACTAGTAATAGTAATATATTACTTTTTTAGCAACTAGTAACTTAAATGCAAGTTACTTTTGAGTTACTTTTGTTTAAACCAGTGGTTTTCAACGTGGGTGATATACCCTCCTAAAGAGAGATGTAAAACTTCCGGGGTCCCCATATAGTATGAATAGTAATCAGATGTTAGGAGATAATAGACACTTTGACATGGCAATTTGGATAAGAAATTACAACATAATGTTGCCACAACTCATAGCACGTAGCATTCATTAGTCTGGAGCAAAATTTACTTCATTTTTTTTTTAGCACTGCAAGGAGGTGGAAGCTAATGGTGACCAGACTCCAGCCCTGCCCTGGTACTGTGGGACTCTCACCCACTAAAACATCCCCTAACACTGGACAATTCTAGCCTGCCAAAGATCATATCCTTACCTTGCAGTAAAATAAATGGCATTGGTTCTTCAAACCACCATAAGTCGGAATCAAAGTCATCACTTGAGCACCTGATGCTCCAACCCACTGCACCAAGCAGGGCACTTCAAGTGGATCTATGATTAACAAACTTTTGTCCTGACAATATTTTTGTTCTATTTGAAATTCTTTTCAGTTTTCAATTTTTAGATGCTGAAAATAGACAAAACATGATAGGTTTTTATAGGTCTTGTGCTCTTGGCTGGTTTGGTTTAATTATTATCTGTGACTCCCTAGCTATAAAGACTGAGTCGTCTTCTTCTCCCTTCGGCTGTGCCCATTGGGGATCACCACGGTGAATCATCAGTCTGCAGAACAAGTGGCAGTGGAGTTTTACATTGTTGAGCTGCCAGCCCAGCATTCAACCTTCTTCACAAGGCACATGCCTGCGCACACTCACACCTAAAGCCAATTTAGAATGCCTAATCCACCTGCAGCATGTCTTGGGAATGTGGGAGAAAACCGGAATACCCCAAGGAAACCCACTCGAACACAGGGAATGTAGATCAGTTTTGTTCAGTTTGTGTTGTACTTTTAAAGCCACTGTAGTTCATGGGCACATGCACAGAAAGTACTGAGCATGTGCAAGCAGAGTGCCATTTTGTGTAAGCAGCTGGAGGGAAAGCATGTGTATATCTATATATATATATATATATATATATATATATATATATATATATATATATAGCAGTCAGTCAGTTAACTAGTTCATTTAAGTTTTATGTTCCAGTCATCCATCCTGATGTGTGTGTAATAAATATCTTAAATGAACACCCAAGCCTCACTGTCTTATTTGAATACACAAGACGAGTGACATATTCTATGGGATCTGAAGTCAAAACATCTTAAAACCATGAGGCATACAGTCAGAAATAGAGAAATATACAAGAGTTGCTCAAACGTCTGCAAATGACTTGTAAACAGGTCAGCAAATATTTCCAGGTTCTTAAACTCATTTAAATGATTTTTACTTCAATGAATATAAAGCAAATCATTCCAAACAAATTACTGAATAAACAAAATGTTCAAAGTTGCGACATACTGAAAAAAGTACTTGAAATAATTACGAAATCTTTTGAAACAATATCAGAATCATATAAAATGTTCAAAAAAAGAGAAAACAACTGTATTTTTTCACATTAACTAAAGCTATTCAAAGTATCTAAAGTGTGCAAAGTGTTGGCAGTGTGTGCAGTATTACAATACAGTCTTTTCAAAGAGTACAGTTATTTCAAAGAGTCTGTTGTACAGCTGAATATAATTATAAGTATTTGGTGTGGTTTGACACTTACTTAGCATGGCAGAGGGATTTCACAGACCTGATCCGCTTGTGTTTGATAATAATCTTGCTGAAAACTGGAGAGTGTTTGATTAAGAATATATTTTCATACAGGCTGCTTTTTTTGATAAAGACGCACATAAAAAAAGCATTCATTCTGCTCAATTTAGCTGGCTCAGAAGCCATTCAGAGAGAACATTCATTTGTGTATGCACCTGCTGTTTATGCACAGGAAGGGGAAGACTGCCATATTGTGATACAGGCTGAAAGGAGGGAAGACTCTGAGTGCTTAAAATGTAAATTTAGAGAAATGTGCAACCCTCAAACGAATATTATAGTGGAAAGGCACTATTTTACATAAGAGATCAAAAGCCTACTGAAACTTTTGCAGCATATATAACTGACTTGAAAAACAAGTCAAATGTTCAGATCTGGTGATGTGAGAGATGAGTTGATAAAAGACAACTTGTCTGTGGTGTTAATAATGATGCAGTGAGAAAGATTTTGCTTTGAGACTGTGATTTAACTTTAAGCAAAGACACAGAGATTTGGCAAATATATGATCTTATAGAAAAGTACACGGATATGCTTATGAATGATAAGAACATGCTTGCAGTTTCATCCAGCATGAATATTGATAGTATGCAGCACACTACGGCTGACATTTAGTTTGTTTGGTGTCACCGCCCACTGGATCGACTGTGACGCACTTCAAAGAAAGTCAGCTGCTTTGTCATGTTGCAGATTACAGGGAAGGCATACATATGATCGGAAAGCATCAACCCTTGAGAGCATTCCCATCAAGTGCACAACAGATCAAAAGGTGTGTGCAACAATTACTGACAATGGCAGCAATTTGTAAAGGCTTTCACTGTCTTCTCAGAATGTGACAGCTCTGAGACTACAAGTATTCTGTCCAAAGATGAGAATGATGATGGTGAAGTGATTTACAATGGCATGACAGCCGTGCTGAGTCAGTCAGGGCAAAGTGAGAACACCTATTCACTGCCTCCCCATCTGAGATGTGCAGAACACACATTGAATCTAGTTGCCGTGCACAATGTTGAATCTGCTTGTAATGATGCACAGTATAAAAAGATCATGTGAAGCACCATGGCCAAATGCTATGCTACTTGGAACAAGGATAGTCACAGCATGCAAGCTGCTGAGGTGGCTTGAAATAAGTGTGATCTGGCATTGATTATTCCCAATGCGACACGATGGAATCCCACTTTCTACGCGATGGAGAGAATTCACCTCATTGCAACTCAGGGTGAAGGCTTGCTGAATGAGATACATGAACAGATTGGAATGGTCATCTTCAGGCCTGCAGACATTACCTTTGTTGCTGAGTTTGTGCAAGCAATGCAGCCCCTGACAATGGTTCTGAACATCCTGCAGTCAGAGCTGAAAAGCTTCATGGGAATCCTGATCCCCACCATTATGTGCCTGAAAAACAAGTTGTCCGAAGTCAGGCAGTCTGTTGTGCTGCTAGTTGATGCTCTTCTTAAAGACATTGAGACTCTGTTCAATCACCTTCTAAAGCATGAGAAGAAACTCATAGGGAAGGTTCTGCTCCTTGATACCATGCAGAAACTGGATGAACCTGCACATGTGACATCTAAAGCTTCTGCATTAACTGCCGAACACAGCTTCTTCCTCTTCAAAGAGTCGATGCCAGCCAATGTCAGCATATCTTCTCAAATCGACTTTTATCTGGCTGACCCTTCCAGAGAAATATCTTCTCTCAACAATTATACTATAGTCAGGAAGATATTTCTGAACACTAATACAGCTCTGCCAGCTAGTCCACATGTTGGAACACCTGTTCAGTCTTGGTGGACAAGAGCTGACTGCAAGAAGAAATAGACTCACTGACGAACACTTTGAAAAGTTGCTCCTTCTTCAAGCCAACAGAAATGTGTAGTCATTGCGAATAGTTATATAAAGTGATATTTTGGTTGACATTGTTGTGTTAACAGTCTTGTTAGACTTATATGAAATTTTCTGTAAACATTTTTGCATCCTCAGTTTTAGTTTTAGCAGATTAGCCTAATGTACGTTGTTGAAAATTTGATGGGTTGTAACTTGCTATAGGTCTTGCGTTGCTGACTGTGCGTACTTTGACTTAAGTATTACATTGTGACTGTCTGACTATAAAGACTAGCTTGTGGGACTTTGTAAACTGTAAAATGCTATTTTTCATTATTGTAGCACTGTGTATACAACTTTAATACACTCGCATTCATGTGCAGTAAGCATGTATTCCTCACACACAAGTACTATGTGAGTAAATCTGAACATGAGAATTGATAAACTATACTTATGTAAAAGTAACTCAACAGTAACTAGTTACTTAAGTTACTTAAGTTACTTAAGTTAGTAACTAGTAATAGTAACATATTACTTTTTTAGAAAAGTAATAAGGTCATTATTATTAATATTATTACTATTATTAATATTATTATTATTTTTCTTTTACTCTTGTCTCCTCACTGGCCCTACCTGAAGCTTTCTGAAATTTGAGAAGTGAATACTTAAGTACTCCTAGATCTCTGAATAACTTTAGTGGATAGATTTTGCTTTGTTTTTAACTTGTACTTTTTTTTTTTTTTTTTTTTAAAAATGTGATAGTCATCCTTTCTTGTACCTTGTATAATTCTACTAAAAAAAATGTTTTTATTCTCTGTTATTTTGTCTATATTGGAGCTTTTCTCCCCGGGCCTCTACTGTAAACGGATATATATCCAGCTGGACTAGCCCGGTCAACAAATGTAAAATAAATAAATAAATAAATAAATAAAATAAATAAGTAATAGTAACATATTACTTTCACTTAAAAGTAACTAGTAATAGTAACTTATTACTTTTATAAGTAACTAGCACAACACTGAGAATTAGCATTAGGGGCAGGGAGAGGTTTTGGGTTAGGGTTAGCACACATGAGTAAGATGGTGCAGGGGGAGTGATCACTTTATTATGGAGAATGCAACATGCTAAGAGCATCCTGTAGGCTGTGCCAGGATTAATCTTTATTTATTTGACATTTATTAACCAGGAAAGTCCTACTTAGAACAAAGCCAATTTTCAGCGGAGACCCGGGGAGAAGCACTTCAGACACGTGTCTTTGTAATGTAGGAGGGAATCCACACAAACGCAGGGAGGACATGCAGACTCCACACAGAAGGCACCCCAGCCGAGAATCAAACCGAAGAACCTCTTGCTGTGAGGCGACAATGCTACCACTGCACCACTGCGCCATCCTATAAATAAAAAATAATTATAATGGAGTGGAGGTAGCAGAAGCTGGATTTGATAAGACTGAATAGGACGCTGTAGGTTTATTTCTTTGTGCTTTTGTACTTCAGTTCTAGCAGACTTCTTGTGGACTCCGTATTGTTGCCATAAGCTTGAGTTCCAGTGGGTTATTCAGTGTCACCTAGAATAGCATATAAGCAAGTGGGGAGGGTTACCACCTATTAAAACAATAAATATGTAGTGTTATGGTTTCACATTCACACAGTGTTTACACTTAACCAACTAGACTGCTCTATAGAATTTCTGCAGGCAGGAAGTGGAAATATAGGTCAAATGTGTGCCATAAATGAGAATCATAGTGTTAGCTCTCTCCCATGGTTCACTAGAAAACTATATATGCTCACTCACAGCCAGAAGCTCAATTCTGATAAACTTGTTGAATACTGTACAGGCAGAGACCTCTTAAATACCCAGCATGCCCGCAACTGGTCTATAAAAGATCCTTTCAGCCAATATGGAAATAGTTATAAATACCATGGTCTCCATAGGTGTGAGTAGTCCACACATTCTTGCTGGATCTGTGACTGGATGACACATCAGTGAAGACAAAAATTATCTCTTGACTCACTTTAACATGACACACTTTCTCTTGATTGGTGATGCTGTGATAAGTCAGCTGCTGTCGGTGGCATTCATGTTGGCACCATCTGATACCAGATGGCACCATGCACTTACTGTCAGGAACTGATGACACTAAGTAAGGGCTATAGTATGATATTATGTGACGGCTGTTGTAACTCTGAGGATTCTTGTTAAATGTAATGAGGAAATCTTTGGCTGGCTTTGCATTTTTATAGTCGGGCAGAGTTCATCATAATTTCTTCTACAGACATCTACAGATTATGAATCTCTTCACTTTTAATGGATTTTAATATTATCAGGCCTCACTTTGCATCAAAGTTTCATTTGCAAGTTACTATGCAGTTATTTTTACAACTTCAAATCAATTCACAAAACTTCTTGAAAATCACTAAATGCATTGCTCAGTCCTGGAAAATCAACTCAGCCTACCCCGCCTCCAACCAGTAACTCCCAAAGCATTGCTTCACTGTCTAACTCGCATTTTATAAGTAAAGCAATCTCCAGCCTACAAAACAAAACTAGCACAAATATAGCCATCCCACCCCAATCAGTGACACCACAAATGTTCTTCATACTCACTCCAGTGCTAACATCTACACTTAAAAATACCTATGGACCCTTAAGACAACAATGATTGCCCCAAAAAACGTCCATCTGAATATCTTAAATTTGCTGTAGATAGCCTTGCATTGTTGTTCTTCTTTCAGCTTTTCCCAGTTAGGGGTTGCCACAGCGGAACGCCGGTCCGCTAATGATTGGCAGTAGACTTTTATGGTGTCGAGGTGCCAGCTCGATGCCCAACCTTCAATGAAGGCACGCCCATTCATGCATGTCTTTTGAATGCCACTCAACTGTGGGGAGGACATATCCTGTCTTAATTCTAACAAAATACTTTGTCAAGAAAAATACATCTCCACCTTATGGAAAAAAAGTCCTATATAATACCCCACATGAAAGGCTCATCAGCCCTGCTCACAAATTATCACTATTCTCTCACTCTTATCCAAAACCTTGGAAAGATGTATTCACTCTCAACTTGCTAAATATATTATTTCTTATAACTTCCTGTCTCCCACACAGCATGGTTTCAGACTGTGTCACAGTACAACTTGTGGCATTCTAAGAGTCACAGATACAATAAATTGCAGGTCATCTATCGACAACTCTATTTCTGGATCTGTCAAATGCATTAGACAGAGCCAATGATAACTTTTCCTAGCTAAACTATCTTTCTATGGGTTGTCACCCTCCCCGTGTACCTGTTTTCTTACTTACCTCACTAATAGGTCATTTCATTCCTAGATTCATTGGAGTTGCACATGGCTCCATTCTAGGTCAACTACTGGTTAAATTATTTACCAACAACCTAAATACAGCAGCAAATGTGGCCACCATTGTACAGTTCACTGAGGACTCCATTCTAGTTTGTGCTGTTGCCACAATACCCACACTCCAAAGACTTACCCAGAAATCCTTGTACTCCATGGAGGCTTAGCTCAATAAGTCACAAACCTGCTGAATACTATTTATAAAAAAAAATAGAAAGAAAACTACTACTGCTCCCTTTCATTCCCAAAAAATACCTTTAATGCACCAAACAGCACAGTCTGCAACCTGAAACACGTTAAATGTCAGCTGAAGCAACACGTGATAGATATATGGTTCTGTGCCTGCACTGCCCCTGGTTAAACTCGCACTAATACAGCTATATGAGTTAGTACCATAACTCTCTGCTGCACAAATCTTCTTATCTACGTTTGATATCCTTCCCTCCTTCCTTTCTTTGGGCTGATCTAACTCTTTGTGCTATCATCCTGTATCCGAGATTTGAAGAAGTATTTATAGTATAAAATATTCTTAAATAAAACCTGACAATCTATGCACACTGATAATATTGCACTGTATATAACTCAATGTATGAAAAAAATATTCATATATAACCCATGTAACAGTTATTTTTAATAATGGAACTATTGCTCATGAATGAAACTGACTGTAAATAATGAACAATGCAAATGATGTCCATGATATCTGTATAACAGAACTTTTCTCCCCAGGTCTCCTATGAAAAAAGACATTGATCAGTAAGACCTTCCTGGTAAACAAATGCCAGTAAATAAATAAATAAGTATTCTGATGAGCATTTAAACTCATTGCACTGCACTGCATTATGGAACTATGACTTGCTACTAGCCTTCTGCAGTCTGTATACTGCCAGCTTGGACATACGTGCATGTTGCACTCTGCTCAACTTGGCTATGAATCCTGACCACAGTGTACAAACTTTATGCCTTCAGATGTATGCTGTGACAGCTAACTCAATTCAGAAATCATGCAAAGCAGTGTAAATATAATCCCACACTCCAATTTCCACTTTAGGTTTACTAAGAAATTAAAGAAATAAGATGTCACTATCAACCAGCAATAAATACATGAGTGCAATAAATTAAATAACATACTGAATTTTTCAAGGTATTGAACACTTAACAAGTTTGCTGACAATCCTTAATCACAAAATCAAACTTATTTTTTTCTTTAATATATTTTACTATATTTTATTGCCATAAAAGAGGTGGTCTGAGTAACAGAATGTAAATAAAAACCATCATTAAAACATTTAGATGAGTGTACTTACATAGGCTGAGGCAGAGGGGCACAGTTGGGTAGGCCATCTGTGCCGAAGGCACTAGAATCACATCTACACCAGTCTTCAATGACATCTCCTTTCCCAGAGCACCAAATAGAGCTTCTCATGGCCTCCTGTAAGGACTGAACAACAACCATCACATAAGTACATTTAGTAGATATGTAAAGATTTCTACATACTTATAAAAACCTAGCAGGTTAGCTGCAGCTTTGAGTATAAAAATAGTGACTGACAAAGTTCTCAATGACATGTGTCATGTAATTATTGATCAAACTATATTTACAATATTGCAACAGTCTACATTGGTACTTAAATAAAAAGTTGTATTAGAACCTTTACATGATAACTATTAATATGCTGATGACAGTAGTATACTATTACCTGATTACTTATTTTAATTAGAGTTCTCTGAAATGATACAAAGTCACAATATCACACATTACAATAACAAAGGATTTATGAACTACAGTCTTCATAATTTTCTTTGCTCATCAACTCATGCTAGTAAGTCCTGAGTTCTGCATATCATGCAACTTCAGTATGATAGCAGTAAAGAATCCACCTAGCAATGCCAAATATCATCTAAGAGGCAACTGTGGATAGGTGGACTCAAGGTTAGAAAGTAAAACACTCCCTTCTTCTCTTCTGCATTCACCATTGCCAGAATTCCACAGACAGCAATTTAATTTCTTGAGGTCACCAAGACAGTTCATGTTTGCTTCATTTAACAATTTCATAGTGCAGTGTCAAACTTCACTATGTTGAAACTCACATCAATATAAATTAAATATTAAAAACGCAAAATATCAGTTGATGAAACTGTTAACTAGACTAACACAGCCCTCACATAATTTTGAAGTGGGGACTCGGAATGCCTAACTCATGAACTGTACTACCATTTATGGGTACACAAACTCTGAAAAAAAAGAAAAAGTATTTAAAAATATTCACATTTTCTTTTACTCTGAGAAGCTTCAGATCATATGACAATTCCACAGTCAACTCAAAGCAGTACCTTCCTTACATGTGCTCATACAGAGTTGCATGACAGTTAAGGTATTGACAAAATGAAACACAACAGAGTGAAGTGCTTCTCAAGTTAACAGTATTCATCAATTAAATGGATGCATGCACAAAGAAATACAGGCTCTGTTATTGGCTCTTAGCCTTGGATGTACAAGACTGCAATTAAATGGATAGTGATATTAGCTGTAATTTCTTCTCCATGCATCCATTCACTAACAAGATATTCATCTTCAACTTTTAAGCCTCTGGAGTACATTAATATGGTGATCCAGATACTGAAACAGAAGTGGTACAGGGTAAAGTCATCATTACCATAAACAATTTTAAGGAGTTCAAGAAATGAAACACATGGAAGATATCTGAGGTTTAACTCCATCTAAATATTAAAAATGTATTAACTTTTTTTTTGCTTGTTTATTAACCAAGTAACTAAGCTACCTTCTCATCCATGGAAAAATGTATATTACATCCAGATACAAGCAAGGTATATATCCCGGACATAAAATGGCACTGGTATTTGAAGATAGTTAAATATTTAAATAACTGAAGGACCTGGTAAAAACTATAAGGAAAAAAACATGAACACACAGATAACAGAACAGAATCTAACAAAGTAGCCTGAAAAATTATTAGGATTATGATAAATAACATACTAGGTGAAAACAATGAGGTGTACAAGTAAAGTATATACTGTGGAAGAATATACTAGTCCGATATTATAAACTAGAAGCATTGAAAAGAAGCTCAGCACTATCTGTGCAAATCATTAGTAAACTTGATAGTAACCATTATCACCAAACTGTCAGGGAAATGACACAAACTGAGTAGACAAGATGAGTAACTGCTGTCTTGAATTTATTTGCAGGTTGTGTTTAGCAGTACTGAATATATGTTGCTATCTGTTTTATGTACTCATCCAACTTAACCCCAAATGGTAGAAGCACCAAGGTCCAGACCTATAGCAAGACATGGTTCTGCTTCTTTTCTGAGCCTTGGTTCTGAACCTTTTATGACTGATTGCCCTTGTTTCTCTTGAATGTACCTTGTCTGATATACATTTAACAGCAAGCATTATTCTCCCGATGTGTAATTTATTTGTGGGTACTGGACATTAGACCATGTGCTTGAGTTTAAAAAAGCAGTGAATTACACAGTAATAGATAACACATGCTCCCTGGTCGGGGAATAGCTTGCCTTCTGCATGTTTAATAAGTGGTGCTTTCTGCTGTATGTTAGTTTAAAGGATAATGCATGATCCATATTAATTCTCTGGTGCTTAATGCTACTGAACTTTTCCAAGGTGGGTCCACCTGGGTAGGGAATGCATTCCAACATTCATAGGTTCATAGGTAAGGACTAGCCTAGCTGCACTTGTTGGCCATTTTAACCCTAGGCAATTTCCCCTTTATGCTAAAAATAACCTTTCCATTATGTTATAGATAGGCCTTACACAGCCCTTGGTCGATAATTATATATTATCCCTAATGAAAATAACTGGGATCATACCATAAATAATTTGAGGGGACCCATGAATGGAATACAGCAATTAGGAGCTACATCTGTCCATTAGTAGTACAAGGAGCTATCTGCCCTGAGACTACTCTTTGTCAAACCACACACTTTTTTTTTGGCAGTTCTTCCTCAAAAATTATTTTTCAAATACATTTGAATGAATTCCATAGTATTTATACATAACATCTTAAATAACTATATACACTATTTATATTAGCCTGACACTATAACAGATCTTAATGTATACAGTTACTTTATAAGTATGTTCAATCCATTGCGTCTGATAAATTATTGTATAGTGACAATCAACGATAAGACTTTTCCCCACGGGTTGTTGATAAATGGCTTTGGAAAAATTCTTAGTTCTTTAATTTTAATTTCCAATAATGCTGTGTTCTTCCTTGAAATTGCAAGTATAGTCCAAACTAGATACATGTTTGACCTATTCAAATAAAGACATTTGTTCAAATTTAATAATACAAGAGCTTTAGTTAAGTAAAATGATTCATTAAATAAAGCTTGTAGAAAGTTATTAATACCATTCTAAAATGAGTTAATTTTAACACAATCAAAGAAAATGTGTTTTCAATCTGCATTGTGTACTTGCTCACATCTCCAAAATATTCCTTTTATGGAAGAAATAATTTTACTGATTCTGTCTGGGGTTAAGAATGCTCTGTGCAAGCATTTCCAATTAAAAACTTTCCAGTATTGTGTAAAGGATACATATTTTATCGATAATAAGATATTTGTTTTAATATCTTCAGTTAACTGTACTGAGTGTCCTTTTGTTATATATTTCCAATATGAGGTTTTGGGTGTTGTTTTATAGTTTATCAATATTTTGTAAAAATTTTAAATACTGCTTCCCATGTCAAAGTCATTATAAATGATTTCATATATGTATTTCATAAATTTATGTATTTCTTTAAATGAAGAATTGTTAATTATTCTACTTAAGTCTTGCGCATATGACAGAATACTCTGTAAAGTTAGCCAGTCCTGTTGTGTAATTTTGCATGTTGTTTTTATTACTTGCATATCTAAAACTTTTAGTTCTTTGATACATTGGAGCCAACAAACAAATCCTTTCTGTTCCCAGGAATTAACAATTTCTCTCTATATTTTACGTGGAATGTTCTTTATGACTATAAATGGTGTTAAAAGATCAAACCAGATTTTTAAATCTACATTTGCATTAATAATTTTCCTAAATGAGTCAATGTAATAATTAATCATACGTGTTTTAGTGGGCTTAGTTATGTTATATTGCATACTAATACATAATATGTGCCATGGCAAATTGTTTTTTAAATTTTTTTTCTAAATCAAATTCATTTATTGATATTGCAGTTAGTAATTCTTTCCAATTTGCAGAGTAATTTGGACTTTTCCAATCTGAGCTTGTTTTAGATATTGATGGTTTTATATATGTTTCTATATCAGGAATGTTTAATCCTCCCTGTTTCCATGGTCTGATATGATGTATTAAAGCTATTCTGTTTCTTCTGGGAAACCATAAAAATTTTATTAGGTATGAGTTTATTTCTTTAAGTATATTCCTTTCTGGTAACAGTTGTATTGTCAAAGCTATGCATAGGACCTTGGGTAGTAAAACCATTTTTATTGCCTGTAGTCTATCCTCAAATGTTAATATTATTTTGTTCCACTTTTCCATAGAGATTTTAATTGTATTGATGATATTATTGTAGTTTTTAGAGACTGATTCATTATTATCCTTGCAAAACTCAATTCCTATATATTTTAAGGTAGATTCTTGTTTCTCTGTGATGTGATCCCCCTTAGTCTGCAGTTCTTTTTTTTTTTATTTAAAAATAAAATTTTTGATTTTGATTTATTGAAATGGAGTCCTGAAGTCATGCAAAATTTGTCAATTAATATATTTAATTCTTCTAATGTCTCTTTTGTATTAGATAATGTTAGCAATATGTCATCAGCAAATAGCATTACTTTAGAACATCTATTTCTTTGATTTTTATACTGTTACAAATTGAATCTGCCAGTATTTCAATAGCCAGAGCAAATAGAATCGGTGACATGGGACACCCTTGTTTAGTGCCTTTTGTTATATGTATAGATTCAGAGGTAAAAGGACCTACCTTGACATATGCTAAATTATTTGTGTATATATATATATATATATATATATATATATATATACATCTATATATATATATATATATATATATATATATATATATATATATATATATATATATATATATATATATATATATATATATATATATATATATATATATATATATATATATATATATATATATATATATATATATATATATATACACACATATATATATATATATATATATATATATATATATATATATATATTCTTTAGGAGATGAACAAAGGATTCAGGAAATTCAAATAGCATTAGGATTTTGAATAAATAGTCTCAATTTAGGGAAACAAAGGCTTTCTCTATATCTAAGCCAATTATGAGTGTTTCTTTATTTTCTTATTAACATAATCTATAAGAGAAATTATCCTTTTAATATTGTCATGTGCGTGTCTATGATATATAAATTCAGTTTGATCATTATTTATTGTTTTGGATATAGATATTTTCATTCTGTTAATTAACATTGTCATGAATATCTTATAGTTATTATTTAATAATGATATAGGTCTATATGAGGTAAAGAGGTTTGGGGATTTGTTTTCCTTTAGGACACCTCTAAGAAGGTGGTATTAAAGCTTGTGACTGAATTGGAAGAGGAATAGTATATTTCAAGGAAAAAGTTTATATATTTCCATAATTATGTCATCTTTACCTGGAGCTTTGTTATTTTTCCCTCTTTTATTGTACCTGTAATTTCTTTGTAAAGGTTCTAGTAGTGGTCTTTTACTGTGTATATATATATATATATAAAGTTAAGAATTCTATTTACAGTTCACTATTAGCTTGATAGCAATAGAGTGGCATGCAGGTGCTTTTTAGAATGTGTTTTTTATATTCATGAGATGAAGTATTTAAATGTTATTAATATTCATGAGTTGATCCACCAATCGATGCTAACGGAAGTCTATATAGGAACTGATTTCAAAATGACCACTTGTCTAATGAAGTTTAACATATGGTTTAAACGAAAGTGCTAACCTGATTTTTTATTTTCAGCAAATAAAGGATTTTATGTGACAATTCAACCTTCTAGGTTTGTTTCTTAACCTAGTTTGCTGCCAGTGGAGTCTGTGAACTGCTTTTGTTTCAATTCTAAGTCCTTAATGTGTTTGGACCAAAATACATTTTAAATATAAAATTGTGCTTATTTATTTATTTTTCTTATCAAGAATCAACTTAATGAGCTAAACGAAGTGTTGGGAGACCATCAATATGTGTACATGTGGTTTAAAGCAGCCCTTTTATTTTATATATATATATATATATATATACATATATATATATATATATATACACACACACACGTATATATATATAATTTTTAAAGCCAAAAACTTAATTGTCAAGAATCATCTCGGAGGCTCCTCAGAGCCATTAAACATTATTGTCACTCTGTCTCCATTACCATATCAACCTGGGAGCATCTGTTTCTGTTAGTGTGTCTCTGTAATGCATACCAGAGGCTTGCGATGCACCTGAAGCAAAGCTTCACTTCACTGCAACTTCAAGCCTAAATTCCCTCCCTTTCAGTGAGGCAGCAGGAAAGAAAAGAATGGAGAGCAAACAAATAAAAAAAAAAAAAAACTCCCAACAAGCTGCCACATTCCAGCCTTCCCACCTCTCACTCTGCAGATGTATAAACAAACTATTCCCTGCCAAAATATTCCAAATCACAGTTTTATCCACCCCCTTCTGCTGGATCAAGGCTAAAACACCAAATGTCTCTTCCTAATACACAAGCATCAGAAAACCTGGATCACAAGCCACAACCCACAGCTTCCCAGAGATGAAAACAGTAACATCCAAGAGCTGCCAGACACAGCTGCATCCACGCACACCATCTCATGCTTAATCAAACAGCACTCAAAGCTACGATACCTGCCATAACTGATATTAACTATGTTTGGACAGAATAATAATGACATTTGTACTACCTGCCAGACACGGATGCATCCACGCACACCATATCAGGATTGATCAAACAGCACTCTTAGCTGTGATACCTGCCATATTTGATATTAACTATATTTAGACAGAATAATAATAACATTTGCACTAAGAGCTTGCTACTATTACTTAACCAGGACATACATGAGATTTCTAAATCATTCTTTAACTGAAGAAGGCATTAGTCTGCATGACAGCATTCTTTTTTCAAAACACTACTGTTAATGCTATTATACATAAAGTTAATTTGTTACATTTGAATCTGAACCCTGATGAATGGTACCTCTTTGAATTATTTAATTAATTACTTAAATTATTATAAGTAAAAACAATGAAAAATGAACAAGATAAGTACTCACTGAGTTCAAGTAGAGGAATAGAAACGTCTATGTTTGTAATATATGTTGCTTTGTTTGGCTTATCTTCTTCTTCTTCTTCTTTCAGCTTTTCCAGGTTAGGGGTCACCACAGTGGATCACCTGTCCGCTCATGATTGACAGTGGAATTTTATGGTGTCAAGTTGCCACCCCGCCGCCCAACCTTCCATGGAAGGCACACACACACACACACACACACACAGACACACACACACACACACGCACTCATGCCTAGGGCCAATTTAGAGTATCCAATCCACCTACAGCATGTCATTGGGATGTGGGAGGAAATCGGAGGAAACCCAAGCGACCACAGGGGGGACATGCAGACTCCACACAGAAGGCACCCCAGCTGAGAATCGAACCAGAAAACCTCTTGCTGTGAGGTGGCAACGCTAACTGCTGCACCACTGTGGTTGCCCTTGCTTTGTTTGGCTTTATAATACATTATTACTTTCCCAATAATGTAAATAGTAACCCATCTTGACCTGTCTTTGTTTGTGAAGAATTATTGAACTCTTTGAACATTCTAAATAAATCATTACTGTTTCTCAGTTGTTTAAGAAACCCTCCTTTTTTTGTTGTTTTCATATAAAAACAGATGACAAGTGATGTACTATACCAGTTAATATTAAGGTTGGACACTAAGGAGGGAGAAAAGGAACTGTACCGATTGGCTAGACAGAGGGACCGAGCTAGGAAAGATGTGCAGCAGGTAAAGGTGATAAAGGATAATGAGGGAAACATACTCACAAGTGAGAAGAGTGTGTTGAGCAGATGGAAACAGTAATTTGAGGAGTTGATGAATGAAGAGAATGAGAGGGAGAGAAGGTTGGATGATGTGCGGATAGTGAATCATGAAGTGAAATGGATTAGCAAGGAGGAAGTAAGGATAGCTATGAAGAGGATGAAGAATGGAAAGGCTGTTGGTCCAGATGACATACCTGTGGAAGCATGGAGGTGCTTAGGTGAAATGGCAGAGGAGTTTCTAACCAGAATGTTTAATGAAATCTTGGAAAGTGAGAGGATGCCTGAGGAATGGAGAAAAAGTGTTTTGGTACCGATTTTTTAAGAATAAGGGTAATGTGCAGAGCTGTAATAACTTTAGAGGGATTAAATTGATCAGTCACAGCATGAAGTTATGGGAAAGACTAGTGGAAGCCATGTTAAGAAGGGACGTGATGATTAGTGATCAGTAGTATGGTTTCATGCCAGGAAAGAGCACTACAGATGTGATGTTTGCTCTGAGAGTGTTGATGGAAAAGTACAGAGAAGGTCAGAAGAAGTTGCATTGTGTTTTTGTAGACTTAGAGAAAGCATATGACAGGGTGCCTAGACAGGAGTTGTGGTATTGTATGAGGAAGTTGGGTGTGTCAGAGAAGTATGTAAGAGTGGTACAGGATATGTACAAGGGTAGTGTGACAGCGGTGAGGCCTGCAGTGGGAGTGACAGATGCGTTTAAGGTGGAGGTGGGATTACATCAAGGATCAGCTCTGAGCCCTTTCTTATTTGCAATGGTGATGGACAGGTTGGCAGACGAGATCAGGCAGGATTCCCTGTGGACTATGATGTTTGCAGATGACATTGTCATCCGTAGTGAGAGTAGGGAACAGGTGGAGATGACCCTGAGAGATGGAGATATGCTCTAGAGAGAAGAGGAATGAAGGTCAGCAGGACTAAGACAGAATATATGTGTGTGAATGAAAGGGAGGATAGAGGAATGGTGAGGATGCAAGGAGTAGAGGTGGCGAAGGTGGGTGAGTTTAAATACTTGGGATGAATAGTTCAGAGTAATGGTGAGTGTAGAAGAGAGGTGAAGAAGAGAGTACAGGCAAGATGGAGTGGGTGGAGAAGAGTGTCAGGAGTGATTTGTGACAGACGAGTACCAGTAAGAGTGAAAGGGAAGGTCTACAAGAGGGTAGTGAGACCAGCTATGTTATATGGGTTGAAGACTATGACATTGACAAAAAGGCAGGAGTTTGAGCTGGATGTGGCAGTTAAAGATGTTAAGATTTGTACTGGGTGTGACGAGGGTGGACAGGATTAGGAATAAGTATATTAGAGGGTCAGCCTAGGTTGGAAGGTTTGGAGACAAAGCCAGAGAGGCAAGATTATGTTGGTTTGGACATGTGCTGAGGAGGGATGCTGAGTATATTGGGAAAAAGATGCTAAGGATGAAGCTACCAGGTAAGAGGAAAAGAGGAAGGCCTAAGATAAAGTTTATGGGTGTGGTGATAGGACATGCAGGTGGTTGGTGTGATAGAGCACAATGCAGAGGACAGGAAGAAATGGAAACAGATGATCCACTGTGGCGACCCCTAATGGGAACAGCCGAAAGAAGATGATGACTTTGAGAGATGTAGCTGTAAGTGTTATTTTTTTGGGACAGCTATCTTGGAATCAGTTTTTTTGTTTCTTCTAAGTCCAATGATTTGTTTCTTTTATTTTTTTAAGAGTAGAGGCCATCCATTCCATTTCTTCTGGGATAGACACAGTAGCTTCTTCTAAGTTATTAAAGCTTTTTATCTCACTGGCAAAAGTATGTTTATCTTGGCTGGAAAGGCCAGCTGTGCTTTAATGTTGTTTTGTTTTAACAGTTTTATTATTGGCCAGACTTTTTTCCTTTGTTCTAGTATTCTGGAAGAATAATCATTGTCAAACCTTTTCAGGCTTTGATTGTATTTTAAGGGTGATTTTCTCAAAGCAGATTTTAATATTAGTTCCTTGTCCAGAAATGAAAGAAATTTTATAACTGTGGATTTAGGTGGAGCATTTGTTGAGTTAGAAGCAGGTTTCCTCAGTGCTCTATGCACCCTTTTAGTTCTAAATGGGAATCCAGCTTGTTAAGAATGAAATAATGTCATCTCCTTCAGTGCTTTCAGGCAGATCAAAGATCCTTATGTTGTTTCTCCTTTCCCTGTTTTCTAAGTCATCTATTTTGTTAACCAGCCATGTATTCTGTTTAAGCAGAAATTCTTTTTGGAATTCTTCCTCATTGAGTCTCCCTTCAACGTCATTTAGAGAAGTCTCTATATTTGTTATTTTTGTATGGTGTTGCTGTAATAGTTCCTTAAGAGTATCAGTCTGTTTCTGAGAATTTAATTTGAGGTTTTCTACGTCATTTTTAAAGCCATCCATCTTCAAAGATAGTTCCTGTAAGGTAGATGTCATCAATTGCACTTCTATTTTCAAAGCAGCATCTGGATGAGAATTCCTTGAGTTGTTCATATTCAGTGACTCAATTTATTTCCAATTTACTTGACAGGAAAATGTTTGTATATCACCACCAAAATTGATATTTATGCAGTTTAGTAGTTTATCTATAGATTTCTGATGTTTTAAACTTGAAAATAATAAAAGTTTCCTATATTATTATACTAGTTTATGGAGGTCTCAAAATGTACTGCTCTCAGTTGACCATTTAGGCTCTGCCCCCCCATTTTTGACAGTTCTGATAACAAACTCCGCCATCTCACATTCCAAATATATAGGCAAATGCCATTTAAATGTCTGCTTTGATAATATGAACTGTTAGCTGAGTGATGTCAAATGACCACCAGCTACAATGGCTTCACATTTGCTTGAAGGAAATTAATATTCTCATAATGGTGTATGCAACTTATCTATTGTGCTTAGTAACACGATTTCATAAAATTAGCTCCTGCATAAAAAAAAAAAAACAGAATAAAAGATTGCAGGAAGTTCATTTAGCCGAATCACAAAATAAAAGGTATCCTTTGTGCTTGGTTACAACTCTCAGGAATAATAAGGTGTAATGTTTAATAGACTAGAATGCAACATTTGCTATATATTTACTAAAACACTGAAGAATACCTGTTATAAACTAACTCTGCCACATTATATAATCTCTCCCTTTTTAATTTCTCCAAATCCTTTGGGTTTCTAATACCATGATGGGAATGGACCCCATTTCTAAGTCAAAGTACAATTAAAGTTTTAAATAAGTAACTTGAAATTAAAGTTATTTATAAATATTACAACTTTAACAACTTTAATTTCAAGTTACTTATTTAAAACTTTAATTGTACTTTGACTTAGAATAAAGTTGTTATTTATAAATATTACACTGCGGTGGTTGTGCTGCGGTAGCGTTGTCGCCTCACAGTATGACGTTGTCCTGTTCGATTCTCAGCTAGAGCGTCTTCTGTGTGGAGACATGCATGAAGGGGCATACCTTCTTTGAAGGTTGTGCATCACGGCTGGCAACTTGGCACATAAAAATCTACTGCCAATCATTAGTGGACTGGAGTTCCGCTATGGTGACCCCTAACCAGGAAAAGCCGTAAGACACAACATTTATAAATATTACAACAGCAAGATGAAGGAAGGTATGAGTATGCAACATACAAAGTTATATACATATAGACTTGCATACTGAAATAGTCATAAATACTCCAATAAAAATGTGGATGGGGTGATGTATGCATTTTATAAGTTTATACACATAGATGTTTACAATGAGAGATCAGTTTGATTAATATTTAAACATTTTTCCGTTCATAGTAGTGGAAAGGACGTGGGAATCTAGATAGGTGCATGTGTTATTTGGATCAATGTACCTGTATTTGTTTAAGTCCAAGTTAACATGTAAAAGAAATTTTTATATTTTTGTATTTTTTTATATTTTATATTTTGAATGATTTGTGACGTTTGAAAACAACTGACAGCTAACCATGTGACTTGGTTCACTATTTAAATTTGGAAGGAAATTTGTTTGTAATTATCTGATGAAGTTGCCATAGTACGGCAATGAAAAGCGCTTCATATTAAACATTTTCAGTCTTCTTTATCTGGTGCTTCCCGGAGTTTGTTGGATACTTTTGTCTTAATTTTTCTACAATTAAAGTTCATATGATGGTACTAGGCTATTGGCCCTAGGGCCTATACAAGCCTAGCCATAACAATTCTCTGGATATTCCCTGGCTATTTCTTCCCACACTATTTACTTCCCTGGACCCCTGTCTAGCAGGGTGACTGACATGATCCCCGGGGTGAATTTCCATTCTCCCCTCCAATCATCACGGTTCCTTTTTAAGAGGGCCAAAGAAGTGCTCTGCTTGACATGTATGGGCAGTCTATTCCAGAGTCTGGGGAGTCACTCGGTCAGGAACCTATCCCTCCAGCATGTTTTGTTTATTGTGATGGCAAAGTTTAGATCCCTGGAGCATGTGTCTCTGAGGGATTGGTATTTCTTTAAGTGCAGCATGCCCACCAGCTATGGGTTTGACATGGCCTTGTATGTTAAGCAAAGATCGCCTCAGAGTAGATGATATGCGATAGAGTAAAGCTGGTGTTTTTTAAGGCAGTCAGCATAGGGCATCTGCTTTAGGCCTGTGATTCTTTTAGTGAGGTATTTCTGTGGCCTTTCCAGTTGTTGCAGATGTCTTGAGAGGTACATACCAAATGGGGCATTGTATTCTATAATGGATCTAATGAGGGATGAGTACAGTGGGACAATGACCTCCTTTTTTCTGGATGAAAAGCCCTTACTGATGAGGTGTGCCACATAGAAGGATTTCCTGACTCTTGTGCTGATGTAGTTACTGAAGGTGAGACCACTGTCCACCTGTGTCCCTAAGTCTCTTATCACACTTTCAGTGTTTAGTGTACTGCCACCTATGTGGTAATTCACGGGTACATGTTTTTTCCCAAAGGAGATAACTATACATTTCTTGGCATTGAGCTTGAGCCCATGGCTCTGGCACCAATCATCTGTTTCTGTAAGGCCCTTTTGTAGAGTATCAATAATGGCTCCCAGTTTGAAGTCATCTGCGAACTTTGTTAGCCAGAGTCCCTTAGTGTTGGCCTGTACTTCAGAGGAGTAGATGCCAAACAAGAGAGGTTCCAGGACTAAACCATGAGGTACTCCACTTGTCACTTGTCTGGAGCTGGATTTGGAGTCAGCTACTTTCACAGTGTGGGTTCTGTCAGTAAGCCAGTTGGCAACCCATCGAGTGATGTAGGGATTAATGCCCAGCTTAGTAAGTTTGTCTATGATTCCAGAGTAGGGAATGGTGTCAAAGGCCTTGGCAAGGTCCAGATAGGCAGTGTGGACTGCCTTACCCTTGTCCATGGCTCTGGAGACTGATTCGAAGAAGTCAATCAAGTTCAGGAGACAAGATCGGCCCTTCATGAACCCAAACTTGATGGGGTCCAGTGTTTTAAGGTTGCCAATGTCTTTGTTTATAAGTTCCATGATAATACGTTCCATGGCCTTGCAGATCAGGCTTGTCAAACTGATGGGGTGGTAGTTCCTGGGATTCAAGGTGGATCCCCTCTTGTGGAGTGGGATAACTGTAGCTATGCGCCACTCAGTGGGCATGAAGCCTGAGGTGAGGGTATGATTAAACATGACACTTAGGTGTGGTCATGAAATTAGCATTATTTCACTCTTTGATGTCAGCCAAAAGTGTTCTTCTCAGCACCCACAATGTGCCCAGTAAGGACTCCTCCTGCAATTCATATAGAGTTACATGTATTGGTAGCATATCTAAATATGATTGTAGACTTATTTTTACAAGACCCGTTGCTTCTACTACTATTGGAACTATCTGGTTATCTTTTTTCCACATTGGTCTCATTTCTGCTTGCAAACCTGATATTTTATGACTTTGTGTCTCTCTGTACTCAGGACACTGTAGTCACTGGGTATGGCGAATTCAATGATCAATGCTACTTTTGTCTTCTTTTCTTGAACCACTATATCCAGTTTTCTATCATCTATCTTTTGAACCGTTGGTAATGGATGATCCCATTTGATGTAGACCATCATTTTCTATGATGTTTTGTGACTCATGTTTCCAGTGTTTTTCAGCCACTTCAGTACCATAATGTTTGCACTGTCCCTAGTGCAACAGTCTAGCTACATTATTATGCCTTTCAGTATACAGTCTTTCTGCCATTAGTATGTTGCAACCAGCAATGAAGTGTGCAACTGTTTCCAATTCTGTTTTACAAAACATACATATGTCTGTTTCTCCCACATGTTTAATGGACTTTGTAAATCAATGTGTACGTAGCCCACTATCTTGTGCTGCCAATATTAATCTTTCATCTGTTGGTTTGAATTCGGCTCTCCTTAACCATTCCTACATTCATTCCTAATCAACATGAGGTTCTTCCAGAAGTTTTCTATGCTTGCAACTATATTTATGCATTTTTCACATTTCTTGCCTTCTCATCTAGTCCTTCACCTTATATTCTTTTTTTTTTTTTGGCTTATTCAGTTGCTGCCTGATTTTTATCCCCTTGTGGCTTGATTTTCATTCCCGCTTGATGACGGTATGCTTCTGCTAGCCTAAGCACGGAAGTCATCTTAGATTTATTCTACTCATGTTTCAAAACTTTCACTAAATTTGGGTCTTGTGAGGTCAGCAAATATGTGTGGAGTCCCACGATTGCAGATCTGTACATGTAATCAATTTCAAATAGGCCCACCCTTCCTTCAGAACGGGGAATATATAACCTTGGTATGCACTGATTTTTATAAATCATTTGGCGAGTATGAAGCAGCCTTCTTGTTTTCCTATCTTATCTATCCAACACATTTTGGGGCCAGTCAATCAATCCAAAACTGTAAGTTAGGACAGAAAGAGCAAATTGGTTTATAGCGTGAATTTTATTCTTAGATGTCAATGCTGTTTTCGGGATTAATTTAAGTTTTTTAAAATATTCCATACTATGTTTTATTCGCATTTGTTCATGTTTTATTGTTGATCCTTCATCAGGTCCAAATATTTATACACTCCCTCTTGATCAAGTTCTTTTATATCACATTCTTGTCCCAAACAGATGTTTTCTTGGTGCTGTAGTCTTCTAGCTTTAAAGGTTGCCTTTCTACATTTATCAAGACCAAATGACATTCTTATATCATCTGAAAAAGTTTTGACAACTTGCAGTTGTGCTTTCAGTTCCTCATCTGATGAGCTATACAGTTTCAAATCATCAACAAAGAGAAGATGAGAAGTATTTACACTTTGCTGTTTTGTAGGAATTATATTATATCCTAAGAAAAAGAGCAAATGCTAACTCAGAAATTCATTGAAGGACCCAGAGTGAGTCATACAGCTCATATTAAAAAGGTCATTCCAGTGCAAAGTGCCTAGATGCAATTCAGGAACATGTTAGCTGTGACAAGGCCAGACCTCTTTATTTGCTAGGTTGCATGTTTTCTGAATCACAGATACTACAGTGACGTACACATCAAGGCCTACATACATGTTGTAATAATACCCTGCTACTAGATTGTTTGGAGTGGAATTCCCCCTTACTGTCTCTCTCTCTCTCTCTCTCACACACACACACACCATGGACTGACATTTACATGCTACTGTCACTGTACCGGTACCTATTTCTCGATGGTCACTCCCATTATAGCACTTTACAAGAGTCAATCCTGGTGGTCTAGTGTATCCCTCTACCGTCCAGTCCCTGTCACATTGTAGATGATGTTATGACAGTTTAAACAGTCAGCCCAGGTAGTGTAATGGTCCTCCCCACCTCCTGATACTAACTTGGTGCCATTATGGCACTTAAGTGTAAGCTCTGGTGTCTGTTGATTTATTCCCACCAATCCTTGTAGTAATGTATGTTGCTCAAGGCACTTTAAGGAGTATTTCCTGGTGTCCAGTGTATTCCCTTACCTCACCATCCCCTTAGTACTGCTGGGGCCATTATGACCCTTTACATACTCATTCCCAGTGTCCAGTGACTTCCAAGTCCCCTGGTCCCTATAGTAAATTTGGTGCCATCACAGCAATTATGTATTTCCTGGTGGTCTAATAGCCCCCTGCAGCTGATCCCTATTTTGATGTTGGTGCCATTATTGCACTTTTACAGTAGCCTTGAAATCTAGTTGTTTCCTCCCACCTTTGTGTTCATTGTTAAACATGTTTTTTTGGTTGTGTCAACTACCATTACATAGTGAGGATGGCCATGCTGATCTACACATCCAAGCACTTTCTTGAATCACTCGGCCATGTAGATGGCTTCCTAATGGCAGTTCTGTGGGAGAGCACATGGCTATGTAGCCTATGTCTTCTTCCCCTGGAATGCCTCATTAGCATTCCACACTGCTGCAGGGCCAGCCTATCGTGGTGCTGCATGTCTTCATGTGATAGGACCATGTAGCACCATTTAGTAATGCTTCTTGCATACAAAAAAAACCCAGCAAGGATTTGTACATTTGTCAGTCTTGACTTTCAGGGTAGCAGAAGAACACAAACTATGACAAAAGTGTGTGCTGTAAGAATACATCAGTAAAGGCAAGGAGTCAATGCACTTCAGTGGAGAGAGCAGTCTGAAGTTCTTCCAGCATAACCTGGCAATGACAATTCAGCATAACATGCTGAAAATAGTGAGATTATAAAAATGTCTCATCTCAGGTATTTTCAGATAAACAACTTTACTGAAAAGGAATACATCTGATCACATGACATGTATCATTTTTTTAACCCATCTATATTCTTCAGCCTTCCATCGTTAAACAATTACTAATAAATAGCATGAAGTAGATTAGGGCATTCTCTACATAACAACACAATCATGTAGTACGACTATTCTCGTAGGATGTGCATTTTTTTAATCTGCAAAAAGCTCCCTGCTTCAAATATATGCCATGTTCAGGCTCTTGAATGGTCAACACATTTTAAAATATCTACCATCTGAGTAGTGTAATTTCTTCTTAATATTTAGTCTACTATATAATTGATATTGCTGAGATTAGTAGTTTAATAACCAAGTCAGTACAAACATCAAACTGAACACCTGAATAACAAAGCTCATTGTTGCTACAAATGAAACAGTTTTTTTACAATTTGTTGTTCTGCACTTTAGGAGGGATATCAGACACTTTCATTCTTTCTATGAGAAGGGAGTTGTACATGGTGCTGCTTGAAACTTTCTGTTTCCTTATATATAGCAACTTTCTGAAGTACTGAGCTTGCTTCCGTTTTACCATGTGAAGAGATCTACCATTCCATTTTTTGATATGACAATCTGACTCCCTCACATAGTCAGATATTGATCCATTACCTTCCAAAATTATTTTACCTTGTGTCTGATAATTTTCAACACTACACAAATTCTGCTGCCATGGAAATAAAATTCCTCATCTGTCATAGTCTTTTAAAGCAGGTAACTTCTTTGGACTTCTGTTGCAGAAGAATGTGTGTTTCCTTTAATTTTTTTGCTATAACCAATCTAATATGGATTTCTGCTGAAATTGTCATGACTTTAATTGTAGTCCTGGGAACTGGGAGACAAAATGTGCACACGAGCAATGTATTGAAGGTCTGAGGTTACAGTGCTTCAGGACATCACCATTTCTCTAAGGTACAGTACTGTGATCCTGGAGTTAGCATATTTATGCAGCTTTGCTATGGGATACACAGGTGGTCAAAGACACACTGAAAAACTGCTTTAATGGCATAATAGTTTGATTTGGAAGTCATAGTTACTCCATAACATTAAAAATGTATTTCTCTAGTTGTAGAACTTACAGTTACTGTCCTTTGACTTTCAAAGGAAGCCATCTAATACACTGATCCAATCCTCTACCTGTGGCAAAGAACACATAGTTATTTAGAGTTAACTTTCCTTCTAATGCCCAGATGAGATGCTTATAAATCTATCCCTTGAACTGGTACATTATTGTACTTTAAAATTAACAAGTGAGAGTCTACTACTGGTCAGCTATCACATTTCTTCATTAGATTCCTGATTATCTACAAGGTTCTCTTTCTGCATGACCATTTCTCAAAACAGAATGCAGACTTTAAGAAGTATGTTTGAATTTTATGTTCTTTGTAAAATCCCTGAACTACTGACTGGAAAATTATTTTGGATTCAGGTATCACAACATGCTTCTGACGGTGTTGATAACATCAGTGCTTAAAACATGACCTCAAGACATTTGGAATAATAGCCCATATACAGTTTGTAGTGATTTTCATTACAGTGAAACAAAATGTATCCTATCTTTTTCAGTGAGAGACCTGCTCTATCATGTGAATTCATCTCATCACTTAAATTGCAATGCTGAACTGATCTTACATTTCTGTGTTAGTTTCTGTTTTGCCTGACATCTCTCAGTCTTTTAATATATTTAACTATACCAAAATGTGATTGATATGTCTTTTCAACCACAGTGATTATCAGACTTGGCTTTATTCACTTTGATCAGAATCCCTGTGGATACAAAAGTTGTATAACTATGTTTCTAGGTACTGCAGACATTTGATGCAGTCAGCCATTCATGATGACATATTTCTTCAACACTGGAATCCTAATGGCTGTCTGTACTTTATTCTTATTTTTATTTCATATATCTGCTCTAAGCTTTGTTTTTTTTTTTGTTATAGATGTCTCTATTAGCAGATTTCAAGAGATTTCATTTGTTCTTAAGGGAAAAATAACTTTTTTTCTGTTACCAGTGAGCCATACATATCACCAAAGTCACAGTTTCTACTTCTGCATACACACATACACACACACACACATATATATATATATATATATATATATATATATATATATATATATAATGTGCGTGTGTGTGTGGTATTGATAAAAATAATCAAAACTCCTTATGGTCTACCTCTGTTTTGCCAACATGGTTTGTTTGGCAAACTAGATGGTCAACAGGTGTGCAAGATTAAAAATCCCTGGGTCTGAGGAATATATACTTTTCCCTGAGGATTGTTGACCTCTGCTGAGGTCTTGTTCTCCTTCAGGAAGTAAGCATTAAACATTGTTTTGTCCATCTCACGATTTAGCTTCTTTGTCATTCTTCTGTCACACACTACCCCTGAGACACTGTGCCATTTGGCTGCAGTCCCTATGATTCTAGGTTTGATCTCCTCATTAAGACTTCTCTTCTCCTCAAAGACATCTCCCATATGCTTGAAGTTGTTATCCTGTTTGATTATTTTCCCACCTATCTCAATTTTCAGCTTATTCCGATTTCCCCCATTTGTTGCCATTACAACTGTATTACCTGTACTCAGTTTTAACCTGCATGCCTTCAGTTTTGTACTCCATTCCCCTATCGTTTTCTGAAGTTCTTGCCACATCTGGATACAGCAGATTTGTTGATCAGTCCCCTCTGACCTGTTTGCCATTATAGTCCATCATCAGTATGAACAGCATTGATCTCAAAGCTGAACCCCTATGCGCATCCAGTCTCACCGGGAACCCCGTGTGGGTCTGAACACTGTCCATAGTTGTGTCATTGGGTTCTTGAACATTGCTTGATTTAATTCTTCTAACATTTCTGGGACTTTAAATCATCACAAGATTGTCCAAATTAGCTTTCTTGGCAGCTTGTCATATGCTTTATCAAAGTCTAGGAATGCCCAGTTGGACTCCCTTCTCATGTCTAATTTCTTCTGAACTATCTGTCTTACTGCAAACATTGGGTAGATTGCACTGAATCCCGATCTGAATCTGAACTACTCATCCCATTTTGTTGACTACTGCTCCACATATTCTTTTATTAATCACCCTTTTCTTAAATTCCATGCAGTGTGACAGTAGTTTGATACCGCTATACTGCCCACAGTTGTGAATGTCCCCTTTGGTCTTGTGTACTGGAAGTAGAATGCTTATCCTCCAGTTATCTGGGATACAAATTTCTCTCCATACTGTTATGAGCACCCTCAAGATCAATTTCTCCCCCATCTCACCCAACATCTTTATCATACCTTTTGTGACCCCATCTGAGTGTGATACTTTCCTTGACTTCATTTTCCTTAGTGCTGCTCTTTCTTCTTCTTCTGGGGGCTTCTACTTCTCTCATCATAGGCTACATCTTGGGCATTACAGATTCTGTGGGGATTTCTTCATTCAGAAGCTGTTGATCGTACTCCTTCCAATGGCCTTTGATATCCTGTGGGCTACTGAACAGGTTGTACTTGGCATCTCTTATGAAGGGTGTATGATGCCCATGCCCTGGCCCAGGAATCAAGGAGCCTCAATCCTCACCACTAACACCAGTGAGGGGCATCTCATATAGGAGGAAAGGATAATAAATACACACAGTAAAGTGCAATTTCCCTTAAGAGCACACAGAGATCACAGTCAGTCCGGGGCTGGTCGCTCCCTTGCTTTCCAGGTCCCCAATAAGACTCTCCACTGGCACAGTTATAGGGTCCAGATCTCAGCCTATTGGGCAAGCTAAGACCTCCAGCACCCTCTCTGTCCAACCAGTGCTTCATGTCTGTGACACTCCTGGGGAAGGCTTGCACAGGTTCTCCAGCTGTGCCCCTTTTTCCCAGAATATACGGTAGTACCAGCTGCCAACAAACACTAATATTTATCAGCTACTTAAAGGCCCTTAAAAGGGTGTCCAGTTATTACTGTGCAATATTATTTTCCAAATGGTAGTACTCTAAAGAGCTTAAATTAGCTCTACAAAAACAGCCACAGTTGGAAGGGTTTAAAAATAATTAATGACAAATAGTCAAAACACAAGACAATACTTTTTACTACACAGTGCTAGTCAAGAATTCAGAGATCACAGAGAAATACTTAAAATAATTCAGTAGTACAGTTCTGAAATCACAGAAAAACACTTAGTCTACTCTTTCTAGTTTCTAGCTATTTCTAAGAGAAATCACAAATCTAAGATAAACTTACATACAGAGCAAGACAGTGCTGGTGAGTTGGATGGTCAAGACCAAAATGCTTAATGCTCTCTGATTCTCTCTATTTTTAAAATCACTTTCCTGGTTCACATTACATAATTCTTCACACTTCCGTGGGTTACATTACATCATTCTTCACACTTCCCTGGGATCCCAGGCTAACAGAAACTACATTTACATTCTTCACCTCTGGGCAGAAACCAGAGCAATAAAGGACATTTATGCATGCAAATTCTGGCCATTAACTCTGGCCTTAACTCATTACAGCCGAGTGACGCCTCCAGGCGTTTCTGCAGTTACACCCTACTGCTCTTCTAGGCGTCAAATATTGCCTGTTCATATTTGCAGTAATAATTCCAAAACCATGTTACATACAAGGTATTGGAAAATTTTATCTTGAAGCATACATGATAGCAAACACAATTGTATTCATATATGACCTCTGTCAATGGGTATTTGTTAAAAATGTAAGGTGATAACTTAAATTTTTAAATGCTGAAGCTACGCCCACTAGGGGTTAAAGGTACACACTCAAAAGAGCTCTACTGGAGGGAATGAGATTGCTGAGAACAATAAGCAGGATGCCTCACTCTAGACTTTCTGGCTCCGAGTTTTAACATCAAAGGGTCACAACATGCTTTACTTGGTCAGTAGACTGCACTGTTGTTACATTTTTTTTCCAGTTCCACATGTAACACTATTTTTACCATTTAAGACAACAAGCCTGTGGTTTACATTAATATTTACAGATGACATAATTATCGCCAAAATTCTATCTGGCTAGGCTGGCAGCCTTCACCTATCTTCACCCAATCATCACAGGGTGTCTGATGGCTATCGTCACTGGCTTTTCTAACTTTGCTTTGCAACTTGATAGAGTTTCTTTGTGTTATCCACTGTCTTGCTTTCCAGAAGCTAGTATTGTATCACTGGTGCCATGTTCTTTGCTAATGCAAGACTTCTAGTCTCTTTGTTTGCTAACCAGTATTCCTTCTTAGCACAATCTGTCTTTTCTATCTCACACTTCATCCAGCACTCCTTTCATCTGATGCTTTCCTGTATTTCTGCATTCCACCTTCAGCTTCCCTTACGTACCTTTTTCCATATATATATCTCAAGCCAAATATATGTTCTATAGTTCTCACACATGCTCTTTTGAGATGATGTCATTCTTCTTTTTCAACAATATTTATTCTTTTTTTCTAAAGTGTTAGATCCCTGAGTATTTCCTTGAACTCTTCTACTTTTTCTCTGGTCAACTTCCAGGTCTTTAGCCTAGTCTGTGCTGACCTTAGAGCTTTCTCTTTCCACTGCTTGCAACTGAGTGGAGGATCCAGTAACTTATGCAGTGGGAAGACTGTTTCATTGGGGATGATTTTGCAATCGCTGATCTTACCACAATGCCCTTTCATGACTAAGAGGAAATCTCTTGGAGTTACATGTTGGCCACCATTGCATGTGATCTAGTGACTGTGTTTCTTGCTGAACCTGGTCATTATCAAGCTGTTTGATAAAGTGAAGTCTAGAATGGACTCTCCTTTATTCCTCTTCCCCCACCCATATGGTCCCAGACATCTTCATTATGTTCTATTGGTCCCAATATGTGCATTCAGATTCCCTATTATTAACTCTAACAGTCTGTCCTGTTTTTTCCATAGGTCCTGCAACTGCTGCCCGAAGGCATACTTTTCTTTGCTATCACAACCCTGCTGTGGGGCATAGGCTGAGATAATGAATACTGCCATATCCTTACAATGGAGTCTAATTGTCATGAGTCTGACATTAATACTGACAACAACCCTTTCTGTCTTCTGAAGCCTCACCCAAAACACAATTTCCATGCCATTTCCAGTCTGTCCTCCCACTTAGTAGTACACTTTAGATCTCAAATCACATGGTTTTCTTGCACTGCCTTTCCATCGGGTTTCCTGAATATAGTGGATGCTCAGCTTACCATCATGTCATCCACTTCAAGCTGCGCTCTATCAGTGAATCTATGATCAGTGCAACAATCCTTATTTCATGTTTCTTAGGTTGATTAATTTTAAATCCAGCTTTCACTTAGCAACACTATCCCAGATAACACATAGTGGACAACTGGACACTGGCAAACATAGTTTCTATACTGGTTAAGGTCTTTGCCTCCTACATGCAAGGTACATGGTTCAATCATGACCTCCAGTCAATGTCTGTGTGGAGTTTCCATGCCTTGCTTGTATCTCTGTGGGTTTCTCCCACAGCCCCAAAACATGCTGGGAGTTTCCACCTCAACCTCACCCAAAGATAGAGTTGTAGGCAGCAACACACTCTAGATGGTCCCTATCAGTGAAGGGTTGTATATTCCAGCCACTCTGGGAAGTATTCAGTATCTTCTAGATAAGACAACATGGATCACAGATTAAGTGCTGTGTCACGACCAGACGCTCAGTGATACAAAATCGGCTCTAGGTGATTTGTTCATGTTGAATAATATTGCCAAATATTGGCATGGGCATTTGACCCTGCTAAGTAGGTTGAGGTCCTGACCTAAGCCAGGGAGTTGGGACCCATGCTAACAGTGGGAGGAGTCTATGTGCCCTTACTTGTCAGTGTGTGGCCAATATAAAGCTCAGCAGCCCTGGATCAATAAGCTACTGGCTATCCAGTCATCCAGATATCTGGTAATATGCACTTCTTATGAGGCATGGTCAGGGATGGCCATAATGGAGAGATATAGGCATGAACTGCTTATGCATTAACTGTTATAAGACCTGGAATAATACTGACCTCATAGCATGCATCCCTATAGGTCAATACCCTTGGTAAAATGACAGTCTATATTTTATATATATTCCGTACCTAAAACAAGTGAATAGCATGCACTGATAAAAATTCAGTTTGGACTTACATTCATACCCTCCAGAATACTAGTCTGCTTCTCTCACTTGCATCACTGATATAGCATGAGATATCCATCCCTCAATCACACCTTAAAGTTTCCTAATGCACCACCCAGAAAAAGTAGTCACTGACATTCGAACTGAAACAAGTTAAGGTGCTAATTGAAATACAGCTTTTCAGTTTCTTCAGCGTCATTCCTGAAAAAGGTATTTCAAAAGGACCAGAGCTGAATTTCAGCTAAGTTACTATTTTTCTTTGTTGGTGTACCTGCCTTTTAATATATGAAAATGACATATGTGTGTGTGTTTGATTTCCCAAAGTCACCTTGTTTTTCTTTTCATAAGTGACTTATAAGTGACTTACTTAATATGTAGTCATTTGACTTAAGAAATGCATTTGTCAACAGAAAAGTAGTGGTATATTTGTTCCTTTAACAAAAGGTATTATTGAAATATTTTAAATGAAGTTTCGTTATCAGCATTTCATAGTAATCATAATGCTCATGTCTTAAAAATGTATACCCACTGAATGTTGCCTCTGGTTGTGCTGAAACAGTACATGAAGCCAGTCGATTTTTAAATAAAAAATCTTTAAATTGTACTTAGCCATAAATTTGCCATTGAATTATGGTTAAGTTTTTGTGAATTAAAAGATTTTTCCAATTTTTTATCTGAATCTTCATTTTTTCTCATTTTTACAGTTTTTCTTTTTTTGGTTCGTAATGCTTTATTTATGCCAAATAACTTCTCTGAAATTGTGTCATTGTTCACTTTTCCACATTTATGTCTTGAAAATGTAATGTCCTCTTCATTTGCTTACATTTAGCATATACTCTTCCATTCCTTTAATGTGTCTATTTAAGTTAATTTACTAGTTTCTTAACAACACTTCTGTCTGCTATTTTGCTTTTTTCCCAATTCTCAGGTGCGACAATGTAAAGACTTGCTTCACCTTTTGTGAATATTACTGTTTTCAGGCTTCTCCGCAAAGACACTGTATTACTATATTGGAATGCTAGTTGTCTATTCCTCATGTTCAAGAAATACCACTTAAGATGATAACAGATGAGTAGGACAGCTGTTTTTTCCAAATGCAAAGTCTTTTGTAAATGTTTCTATGCATCACTTCTGCTACAAATCTCTCCTTCTTTGAGCCTCTCGGGTATATTTTCTAGAGAATATAAACATCAATTCACCATGTTGCTGCTCTTCTGTCTTTAAACAGATAATTCTATTGCCTTAAACTACAGTCAGTGTAAGAATCAGTGCTCTGTCTGGTGAGCACTGCCACCCTTATCTACTTTCCTTTACTTTGTATAACTTTATAACAATGCTAGTTGTTTAAAAAAACTTAACTACTCTCAAGAGTGATTCATAATCTGTCCAATGAATAATTAATTCTCATATCTGCTTTTGCTGACAAATTGGTGTTTTCTATGTGCATTTATTGCTGTTATTTACCATTTTCCTAATTTCCCGCAGTGGTGGTGCTGCGGTAGCGTTGTCGCCTCACAGTAAGGCACTGTCCGGTTCGATTCTAGAGCGTCTTCTGCGTGGAGACATGCCGTGAATGGGTGTACCTTCGTTGAAGGTTGTGCGCCAGGGCTGGTAACTCGGCACGTAAAAATCAACTACCAATCATTAGCGGAACTGAGTTCCGCTGTGGCGACCCCTAACCGGGAAAAGCCGAAAGACACAACAACATTTACCATTTTCCTAATGTGCAAATGAGTGCCTGTACAAATAAGACTTCTGCAATACTTGCTAGGCCTGTAATTGCTAATTTCATAACTACATAGAAATGAACATAAAAATGAGCTGCTACACTTCCACTGCCTAATGACTATACCTTGTAGTGAGGGGATTATTTCAAGATATTATCATTTCATATAGCATACTTAATCTTATTTTTCATAAAATCAGTCTTACAATTCTGTACATTGTATTTGTATTCCTTGAATAGCTATCAGAAAAAAATATGTTTTTCTATATGTCTGTGAACTCAGTTTCTACTGCTCTTATTGCAAAACTGCCATTGATCTAGGCTACATGTGGAAATGCTCTATAAAGTAGCCTTCATCCCTATTTGCCTAAAACATATATAAAGCACATTATAAATCATTAAATCAAGAAAATTATGCTAGCAATATACTACTATACAAAAAGGGTTTAATGCAAATTAATGCCACATTTCTACAATTAACTTTCCAGATCATGAAACCATCTACAAATAGAATACATTGCAGCATGATTCTTTTATGCTGTTTTTTTTCTTGCTTTACTTTCAGGCCTTTTGAGAGATGTGTTTCATGTCTTATCTTTAAAAATGCATGACGGGCATTAGTTCAGTCAAAGATTACATACTGACAAGAACTGTGCAGTCTTAATGTGTGTTACCTAGTTCATGCTTATGCTATAGCTGTCACTGCTGCTGGAACTGCTTGGTGAAAAAGGGGCTGCTTCCATGGAGACAGGTTAGCAGCACAGCACTAACTTTATAAGCTATGCAATTCTCTGCACTATGTATATGCAAGCACAATTATTATTTGTTTCCAATTTAATATTATTTATTAGCATTTCAATACGCAAACTGTAATCAGGCAATAAGGAGAAAAAAGTAACTAAAATATGCAAAGCAGGATTAAAAAAGATTAAGGAAATGGAGAGAATTACAAATGCAAACATCGTGTCAGACGCTCTTAAAAAAGTATTATACAATGACTGGCCAGTAATATTCAAAAAGGAGTCATGATTCCCATTTAAAAATATTGCTATTTTTGCCATTGCTAAAAGTACTACAATGTAAAAAAAAACAAAACAAAACAAAAAAAACATCAAAATTAGGAGGCAGAATACCACTATTGGAAGAAGGATTATCCTTCTCTATGTATGAAGCTCTGGGATGAGCGTGCTTCCAAAGAACTTACCTCATGACCTTAAGCAAATGAGAGCCAGATTCCATTAAGTAGAATAAAAAATATTATTATTCTATTACGGTAAATAAAAGTAGGTAAAAGGTCATAATAGGTGTGATAATATGTTAATCTGAAGACTTTTCACATGACCAAGGAGGAAAAAGAACAAGATTTATTCATCTGTCCAGATTGGACATATTTATTGCTCTGTGATTGTAAAATATTTTTTCATATCATCTATGAATGAATTAGGATTGAAAGCATATATTTCAGGCTGCTGGAGCCTAGGAGATGCTCCGATGCAAAACAATTCCTGAAGATTGCTGAGAGATGAGAGGGAATACATGATTTATCAATAATTAAGTTATAATTATAAAAATTAATAGAAAACTCATTCATCTTCAATACAATTGGTAACAGAAGCTACTAAAGAACTATGGGTAATTCTGATATTATTTGCATATGCTGGAGACTTTACGATATAATCAAAAATATAGACTAGTAAGATTTGTTTTTCAATTTTGATACGTAATATAAGGGATTCCAAAAGTAAGCTCATTAAGATGGTTGATAAAGGACAGAACTGCCATTTTCCAGAGTTAAGGGGGAAACAGACTGAAAAACATGATTAATGTTCACATCAGTATTGGGCCAGAGTATAAGCTTTTTACATATTTAAAATTATGAAAACCAGAATAAAAAACCCATAACTTCATGAGACAAAAACAAAAATCCTTGTCCAGTTGAATATATTTTCTGTAAAGACAGATGCAAATATCCAGACATAATGGGCATGCTTTTATTCTGAGAGCATATAGAGATCATTATGAACTTGGTAGGAAGGAGTATATGCTTGTCCTGAATACTTAGCACTCATAATTGTCAGGAAAAGAGTAGAGAAATAATTAAACTCTTGCTAATGTGTTTAATATAGCTCGATCATTATTTTACAGGGGAAAAAAGGCATTTTCTAAGACAACTGAATTCTTAAGGTTTCATACTTAAGACCTTTTCGCTCATTTACTACAACAGTGAAACCATGAGATACCACTTTCCAGGAAACTATCAGTATTTAATGATATTTGGCATATTTATAAAACAGTGATTTAATCAACATGAGTCAAAATCATTCAAAAAAGTCCTACTGGGCATAGCATATCCCAGAATCAAAGGGATAGTTTACTTCTTCTTCAAAAGACTGGTGGCATGGCTGTGGGTTGTGAAACTCATTGCTTCACATGTGGTGGGTTTCCCACAAGATTTCACCCTGGTGGTAAGGATATCTATTGTTTTCCTGTAGTCACTGGTGCCATTGTATCCATTAAAAAAGGATATATATATATATATATATATATATAAAATGGATATTGGGCCTAATCAAACTTCAAAACAAAAATATTAAGATTTTTTTTATTGCAAAAATCACAGCAAAATGCTATAGTGTATATTGACAACATTCTTTCTAACATTATCACAACCATAAATTGAGGTATATGTCAGGGTTGTCCACCGTTTCCTCTACTTTTCATTTTAGCCATTTCTGTGATAGATATATATCTTGCGTACAACTTCAACTCCTTTGACATTAATTTTGGATCAAGTGTTCTCTCTCTTACATCTTGGTTTGCTGACAACTGTGTCCTTTGGTTAGCCAACCCAGTATGACATTAAGCCCTCGTTTAGATACTTTAGAAAAATTAGGGACTATAACAGGACTGAGACTAAATCAGAATAAGTTGGCACTTAACAAATATGACCAGCAGAGTATTAGGGTAGTTAATAAAGTTCACTACCTTGAAATTTTCTTGGAAGCCTCCTCTCAAATGGGCAGGAGACAATTTCTTACCTATACTTAATTACCTTCAACCAGCCTTAGCAAGATGGCAAATCTCTAGTTACACTTTTTATGTAAAACCCAAGTAATGAAGATGCTTGTATTGCCTAAATTTCTATATGTTATTTGGTTGTCTTCCTCATGCATTACTATCATCTTATTTTCAGAAGGCCTCCCAAAAATGGTTGCTTAACTTCATATGGGAATCTAGACAACTAAGACTTAGTAGGAAACAAAATTATGTTGTAATAAGAGGGTGGATTTGGGGTACTGGACTTACTTACAAATGGCAGAGCTAACTTACTGTGCTACTATACAAGATATTGGAAGCCTATAAAAACACCTTTATTTGCGACTGAAATAACCTTACTCATCTTACTTTTATCTAATGCTAAATTCATACCGTTACAATAAGTCCAGTACTCAGGAGGGACAGAACATTGGCTGAAGAAAACAATGGATCTAGGCTGTAAAAAGATACTGCTTAGCAATGCATTTACATGGAATCTTCCATTCATAAGGATTGCAAATAGGATATCTGATGGGAGAATCGGGTCAAAAAGGGAGTCCTTTTTGTTTCATACATATGCAATAGATCCCTAAACTGCATAACCTGGAACCAACTTACAATAACTTTCCCAGCATTATTTACCTGTTGGTGGCCATTTTGTTTTTAATTGACAGCCTGTCTCACTGCACTAATGAATGGTAGAGCTCTTTGAATGATTCAGTAGATACCATTGTGAAAACCATAATCAAGAACCCCCCCCAAGACCATAAACAGTTTATGTGTATATTATAAATTGCTATTGGACTCTGTTGAATCTGGTCTATTTACGAGACTATTTAAGGGGAACAGACTTCTGCCATCCAATATGGGGGAAGACTGTCACTTTTTAACATATGACAACAAGTGACCTGTGCTTCCAAGATTTACTTTTATAAAGCTCATTTTACATTGGCATAGAACCCCCTCTAGCACAGTACAAAGGAACAATAACCCACTAGCTAATCGCTGGTGTTAACAAGAGGAAATAAATCTTTTTCATATTACAATCTGGTCCTAACCAAAAGTTAACAAACCATGGGTTAAAGTGATTGATGGTATAACATGGGAAATTGAGAACATAACTGCATACTATACATGAAGTCAAATTCTGGTTATTTGGGATTCCTGTTAAGCAGAATCAGTTTTCAAGCACTGCATTTTTTTTTTAGATAAAAACTGTGGCTTCCACTCTTCTAAGTTGCTTATATCTGAATTGTAGACTGACAGAGGTTTATAGCAACTCACAATTCAATTAATTGCTTTGGAAACTTATGAGCTGGAAAACCCATGCAATAGATAAGGCAAAATAGTCTCACATTTGGGTGCATTTTTGGATTTAAACTGAAATGATTGTTGTGTCTTTGTATTCTCCTTAAGTTTTATCTTCATGCATTGTTTCATTAACTTTCTTCATGAACAGCACTTGGGTTATTTTAACTATCTTATTAAGCATTTTAGTAACTTGTATATATCACTTAACCACAATGGTTTATCTAACCAAGGTAATTCCCTCAATATTAGACTTTAACTTTTGCATCTCTTCTTGTATGATGAAGTTATGAAGGTTTTTAGTTATAGTTGCTGTAAAGTTTTTGATTTATGTTAAGAATGCGGTATGTTCATAAAAAAATCAAGTGAAATATTTATTGATACCTATCTAGAAAATAAATACAAACCATGCATAAATGCCTATCTACTGACCAGAAAAAAAATGGCAAACTAATGATTGCCCAGACTGGCTGTCTCTGCGGCATGGAAAGATAGAGCCCTAACTACAGTTCAGTCAACAATGCTTTGTATAATTGCAATAGTGGAGTCATCTGGGAGGGAGAAAAAAGAGGTGTTGTCTGCTCATACATCTCCCAGGAGGAGGCTAGAGTGTGTCACGGAGAATGCCTTCTGGAAATGAATTTCTGGTGGACCTGAAGAAGATATCTGCTCAGAATTGGATAGTGGGCTACCCAAGGAGCTGCATCACTCATGGATGTGGGAGGAGGTCAGACTTCATACAGACCTCATACTGGAGTATTATATTACATGTTAGGTGATATTAAAGCTGCAAACTCAACTGGTTGCATAGTTGTCACCTTTTTTTATCTAAATTGGCTCAATAATATTGTGGCAACAAAGTAAATGGTTGCCAAGTACAGGGAAGGCAACATATTAGGCAAAAGAACAGGAACCAAATGGAAAATGCACCAAGCAAGCCTATATACGAACTCCGTTCATTACAGTAAAAACACAGCAACATTAAGCACTTTTGTCTTTCACACAGAAGACTTCATCAGAATAAAGCACACTGATTCTGGTGTCAGTGTAAGGTCTCCGAAGGCAGCTAAACGTACTGATACACTTTTTTTCCTCAGAAATGAGGTTTAATAACATTTTTTCATCCACACAAAGGGCTGAGGGCTGTAATATGGATTCTAGCCTTGGAAGTGTTCAGCAAGATGTTTGTGGTAAATCTTGTGCTTTAGTTTCTAAAGCATTTGACTTTTAAAGGTTTTAAATTTGGTATTTTGGATACTGTGGACATAGATTTGATGGGGGGGGGGTGTGACTGGGAGAATTTAGCAAGTAAAAAAGAGCTGGTTTGGCAACTCAGACTAGCAGCTAATTTTCCACCAGGTATAAATGATTCCTTGACCATACTTCCAGCCCTGAAAGAAAAATGTATGAAACTTTAAGTATTTTAACATTTTTACATGCATTACTGTGCCTGCATTTTTAAACATATGCTGAAGGTATTTAATATAACAGTGTTTTATTTGTAAAAAGCTGAGTTGGCTTGAATATTAACATCCTGTGTATTTAATATTGCTTATATGCCTTTTTTGACAATACCATGGGCTCATGTTTATCTATTATGTAACATGTACTGGTATAAAAATGGTTCTTGAATCAGGGTGCTTTATTCTGATGAAGTCTTCTATGTGAAAGACGAAAGTGCTTAATCTTGGTGTGTTTTTACTGTAATAAACGGAGTTCGTATACAGGCTTGTTTGGTGCATTTTCCATTTGGTTCCTGGTCTTCTGTTATTCGCACTGCACCAGATTTTTGGATATTAGGCAAAAAAATAATTCCTGTGGAGATGAAAGCGCATGTGATAAAATAGAACCATCTTTTCACAACTGCCTGACTTGATAAGTTTCTGTAAAGCAAGAAGATAATAAGTGCTCCCAAACTTTTTCCCTATAAATTTAATTGGTTTGAAGGTTGCAGAATGTGGTTATATGTGGACTAGAGTGTGCAAAATGTAGTCTTCAGAATCATTACACTATGTATTCCCATTATAGCTGTTAAACCCAAACCACTGATTTCATTAGTTCCTTTAGCTCAGCTGTCAAATCTGTTCAAACAAATGGAATTGCTGGCTTCAACATAGCAACATCTTCAACGATTCAAAGATTCAAAGAAACTTTATTGAAATTTAGGAAACACAAGTGCTACTTAAATGAAAGTTTGAGTGTCAGCTCATTTACAAAAAAAAAACATGCACAAAAAGACAAGACATAATAGGTATTAAAGAAAAAAAAAACAATAACTATATTACAAAAAGTAAATATCTAGGTAGCTGACGCACATGCTTGTACACTATTTATAGACACTGGACAATACTGAATACTAGATTAGCACATGAAAACAGAAGTACACTATACACAGATGTGAGATTTGGTAATACTGCACATAAGAAAGTGATTGGAATTGCACTTGAATGAGAATATATTAATTTTAGTATGCAATAAATAAATCGAAATTCTGTATGAAAAAAAGAAAAAGAATGAGAGAGCAATGATCTATTATAGTTTTGATACATCCAGATTTATGTCTGCATTAATGAGTCTTATTGCAGTTGGATAAAAACTGTTCATGTATCTGAAGGTCCTTCACCGGATACTCCATAACCTTCTACCAGAAGCAAGTATAGTGAACCAACCAAATGCTGGATGAGAAGTGTCACTCAGTGTTTTGCAGGACCTCTTTTTACATCTCAGTTCAAAGAGCCCCTGTAAGGGAGGAAGACGAGTGCCCACAATCATTTCTGCTGTTCTTATTATTCTTTGCAGCTTCTTCCCTTCAGGCATTGTGCTGTTACTGAACCATACAGTGCAGTTGGTGGTGATAATGCTCTTGTAGAGGGTATTCATACACAGCTTTGCTTTTCTAAGCCTTCTTAGGAAGTGTAGTCACTGGTGGGCTTTTTTAATAAGCTGGCCTGTGTTTGTACTCCAAGAAAGATCCGCTGATATGTGTACCCCCAGGAACTTAGTAGTTTGGACTCTCTCCACTTCTTTACCATTGATCTTGAGGGGCAGGAGCATCGCAGAGATTTTTCAATGTGAGGTGAGGTGCCACTGAAGTGCCATCAGCAATTGATTTATTTGGCCAGTATTCAAACTGCAGTGGGTCAAAGGACTGGGGTAGTACTGTAGTCAAATGCCTTTTAACCAGTCTTTCAAAGCATTTCATTAAATATGATTTAAGAGCCACTGGCCTGCAATCATTTAGGCAGGTGGGGTGGCTTTTATGGTCAGAGGAATTATGTTGGTAACTTTGAAACATGCTTGTACTTTTTCTTGGACAAGTGAGGTATTGAAGATGTCCATAAGGACAGGTCCAGCAGCCTTCTTAGGGTTCACTTTCCTCACTGGGTTCCTTACATCCACAGCATTGAAGTTGAGTACTGCCTCCTTTTCGTAATTCAGAAGCTTTACGGCCTCCATATTGTTTTTCTCTTCAAACCTGCCATAAAATATGTTATACTGTCCAGAAATTCAGTGCTGTCATCACACTGAGCTGACTTGCTCTTGTAGTCAGTTAGCTGTTGAACAGCATGCCACGGGCTTCTTGAGTAGTTCACATCCTCAAAGCATCCTTGTATCCTCTTTGCATACTCCCTCTTGGCCTCCTTTATACCCTTTTTTAGATTAGCCCTTGCCAGACTTAGACTCTTCTTATCCTTTGTCCTGAAACCAGTTTTTCTTGCCCTCAGCAGCTCATACACTTTGCTGTTTAGCCATGGTTTTTGGTTGTCTCTTACTTTAATATTTTTGATGTTAGTTACATCCTCCACGTATTTGGATAAGTAAGCCATAGATTTCTCAGGATATATTCGTCTATGTTCAGCAGATTATTCACCGTGGCTGCCTCCATGAAGACATTTCAGTTTGTGGTATCAAAGCAGCCCCTTTGACATTCCATGGCTCCTTCATGCCAGACACTGATTTCTTTCACAGTAGGCTCATCTGTGATTAAGAGAGGTTTGTAAGCTGGCATTAGTTTTATGGAGATGTGCTCAGTGCCACACAGGTTTGGTTGTTGTACAGCTCTGTATGTCCCTTTTATGTTCGTGTAAGCCTTGTCCAGAGTATTTGTTCCCCTTGTGGGAAAATCCACAGTTTGGTAGTAACTAGGTAGCACCTCCCTGAGATCTGCTCTGCTGAAGTCACCAGCTATCATAAATGCACAGTCAGAATTATTGCATTGCAGCTCACATATAGTATTATTCAGTATATTCAGTGCTTCAGCGATGTTAGCACTTAGTGGTTTATATATACAGCTGCTACACAGACATCATTTAGTTCTCTGGGCACATAAAAGGGTCTGAATTTCAGTATCGGAAGTTCTACATTTACAGAGCAATGTTCATTCACAATGTTACAGATTTTGCACCAGCTATCATTCATAAAAATGCACACTCCACTTAGGTTTTTCACACAGAGATTCTAGATTCCTATCATCTCTGAAAAAATTGAAACCATCAAGGTTTACAGCACTGTCATTAATCCTGTTATTTAACCAAGTCTCTGTGAAAATTAAAAGACTGGAATTTCTCACCTTGTCTGTGGTGTTGACCTCAAGCTTGAGAAAATCCATCTTGTTGTCTAAAGAGCATGCATTTGTTAACAGAATTTAGGGAAGTGCAGGCCTGTGCAGGTTTGTTTTCATCCTGGCCACAATTCCAGCTCTGCAGCCTCTTTTCCTGGTTCTGTTGCATCTCTTCCTTTTAGGTCTCATCCTGATTGTTCCAGAACCTTCCATTTCCTGATTTAGGTACTTTGAAGCTTGTTTAATTACAATGTTGAGTTCCAGCAGTTCTGTGAATGTTGTAGGCCCCAGATGCTCTGTAGTACGCAGGGAATCCAGTTAGAATGACTGTACAATTGAATACTTGATTTCCAGAAGTTTATTTCTAATGTAAGTTACTGTAACAGCTTTTAAATGACTGGAAAATTAGTTTGTCATTTTTTGCCAGAAAAATAAGACAGATTAAGCATTCCTGTTTCACAAGCAAACATAGCCGCAACCTCCCTGGACACTATTTTTCTTTTTCTTTTTTTTAACAAATGACACAATGACAAGAGCAAAGCTTCACTTATAGTTCTTATAGTTCTTATTGCCAAGTCCCAAAGCTGGAGTCTTCCACACACTTGCCATTGTATAACATAAAACAGACTTGACCTACACTGTTTCATTAAACTCAAGACCTTAACACTTGGATGTAAAATAAGTGTAAGCAAATTATCTACAATAATAAAGATTTAAAACTAGGTTTTAGACAGCAATGGCAAATGGACATGGTAGAAAGCTATTATTTCAACTCAGTCTGTTGGAAAAGGTGTTGGAGAGCTAGTATCTTGATAATAAGAAACAACAACTGATGCCAGTACACCTGTAAACAGATTTGTACTGTAGGACTTTCATCATCACAATAATATTATTAGGGTTTTTAAATTAACAAAGGGGGATATGAGACTCAGAATAATTGAGTTCCTTCACAAAATGATCCTTCTATGGCTTACCAATGCAGACCTTTGACTTCTGAATGTAGAAGTGTACAATACTTCCTATAAAAGAAAATTCAGTACTGCCATATTCTACAGTCCGACAGAATCATCTTCTCTTCATATCTGGTAAAGCTATAAATCATACAGCTTTTTAAACTATATGTAAGTGCTACAAACTGTCTGTAAGATATTTCCACAAGAAATACTCCAGCTTAATGGTATACAAATTGTCACAATACCCAAACAGGCTTGTATGTGTTCCTGGAGTTTTCCATCATTCTAAAGTGCAATAAATGAGATAAAGAAGATGGACTTGGAGATGGAAACAGATGTCAAATCTGGGTTCTCCTGGATCTTTCTCAATTACAGCATGTGTTTCCCTTCTGAATGTTTTCATAGTACAGAAAGTGTAAGATACTTTACTCTCAAGGTGAAGTTTTTGGCATGTATGTGTCATAACAACAAAGTTCCAATCAGCAATCTTGTATGTTATGCACAGCATGTTTTCAAAATGGATGAGAGTTCATTAAAATATTGTAATAAAATCATACACTACCAAAACAATCCTTGAATCCTATAGATACATTATTTTCATTATTTTTCCAACTTCAACAAATACTAATTGTATTACGTTTAAGCATTTTATTAACAATAACTGGCATTTACTGTTTTAATGTAGTGCCTGTTATTATTGGTTTTTTATCATTACATTTTTCAGAGGGGTCTAATGTACAAAATGAAGCTTTAGAAGATGAATGATTTTCTTTCTTCAGATAGCCATGCATAAATGCAGACTGAAATTTGAAGATTAGTTATAAGTACTATTTTAGTTTATGTTTTACAAAGTAAAGAATATAAGAGAAATTTGTAGGCAGTTCAATGGTTGTTACATTAGCAGAGTGTAATATTTAAAATGGAATGACATCAACGCCTGTTGCTTTACTTCTGTTTTAATCCACATCGCTTCCAGATCACAAGGGACAAGCTGAAGTGATTGTTAATTAGTTTAATCTTTACTGTATAATGACTTTGTATAGTCTTTCCACCTTTTCTTAATCTAATCATTATCTTCATTCAAAATACATCCTGGAGAGTACTGTGATAGTCAAATTCAAGGCTAAAACTTTACTTTTAGGTTCTGAAGTTTTAGAAAAGCCAGTCTAGCACTTTGTTAGCAATTCTCTGATTCTGTCTTCTTACAAATGATTTTACAGTAGTTCTCTACATTTTGTCTGACAGTACATTAGAAATTCTGGTTAATCTATATAGCTGTCTCTCTCTTTCTCTCCCGAGCCTTGCTTCTTTATGTTTCTGAGCAATATTCAAGATCTCATCAGTCAGCCTTTTTATTCTTTATACTTTTTCCTTGCTCACATAAAACTTTCTTGATATCCTCCCATAACTTTTTTATACAGTTCTTCTGACAGTATTTGAACCTCAGTGTTACATTTTTAAGATTGTGCTTTACTATATGCCTATCTTAGCTTATTCCTGTTCAACTTTAGTTGATTTACATCTTCATTTTCTGAACCTATGTATATCATTACATCTGTTCATGAAAATGAAAATAACGCTGTCTGAAGGAGAGCAAAAGAAACATCAATCAATCAATTTTACATTCTGAATTACATTTGCATTATTACTGGATGAATATAAGGAAGTACTCTGAATAATATAAATAAACTGAGGTCCTTTAGAATGCAAGTCATACGAGATAGCATATTTTGAATGTAAACTGAAAGTAAGAAATAGTTTATAGAATGTTTATTTTACTTAATTTTACTAATTTTACTTTCAATTTTAGCAATGTTAATCATAGCTGATATAGTGGAAAATATTTTACTAATAAGTCATTATCAGAATAACTATGATTTATAATTTTATTTCTAAAATATTGATATACTAAATTCCATTGATTTGGTTTATCTCATTTATAAATACTTCTGCCACAATGTATTAGTCATTTGAAATATCCTGCTGCAGTTGCTTAATATTCCTTACTATAAAATATGTATTTTACTCTTAGTCTCTGTCAACTACAGCATTTTAGGTGTCTCACACAGAGCATGTAAAAACTAAGGATCTTGCATACTAGGCAAATGCCTTTTTCAGCCTGACGCCTGCTCGGTGTGCTGTTTGCAGAATTCAGTTCAGTAATGGACTATCTTATCATGTCCGTGGATATACACTGAGTTTTAATCCAGATAATGAAAACAGATGTTGTGTAAAATGCACAGAGGTTACACTGGGTTCAACCTAGGGGAAAGGTAAAAACAGCTGAGATCAATGACCATTATATTCTCAGTTCCTCCATACAAGACTATTATCAATTTGCAGACCTTATTTACATGCCTGTTTTCAAAATGATAAAACACAAGACATCAAAATGTACTATGGCCCTCTGGCTTCTAAAATATCCCTTTCCTGGCATTCTTAATAATATCAATTACAACCTAATGACACCTCCATATGTTTTGCAGTTGTATCTCACAAATGCCCCTTGGCACTTAATAGATTCTGTTCACATTTGCTCTAATAATTTCAAAGCTTTGCCACATACAAGCTATTTAAAGATTTACTCTTAATGATGGGCAGCGCAGTATACATAAACTATGTATTTATATTTCATAATTTTCATATTCTTTTTCTAAATATCTCAACAACCAAGTAACACAGACATAACTGTTTACCCTTATATGAAAGCTCACAAATGGATGAAGAAACAGCTGCTGAAAGTATGTGTGTAGCTTGAATGATTCCTGAGATATTGTAACTTGTTTACAAAATATTACACACTTACTGTGCTTATTATGACTTATAAAATCCAGTTTAAGACCTAGAATCTAATGGATACCAATATAAAGATCTGTTGAAGTGTAATTCCTGGAGTTTTCCATCATTCTAAAGTGCAATAAATGAGATAAAGAAGATGGACTTGGAGATGGAAACAGATGTCAAATCTGGGTTCTCCTGGATCTTTCTCAATTACAGCATGTGTTTCCCTTCTGAATGTTTTCATAGTACAGAAAGTGTAAGATACTTTACTCTCAAGGTGAAGTTTTTGGCATGTATGTGTCATAACAACAAAGTTCCAATCAGCAATCTTGTATGTTATGCACAGCATGTTTTCAAAATGGATGAGAGTTCATTAAAATATTGTAATAAAATCATACACTACCAAAACAATCCTTGAATCCTATAGATACATTATTTTCATTATTTTTCCAACTTCAACAAATACTAATTGTATTACGTTTAAGCATTTTATTAACAATAACTGGCATTTACTGTTTTAATGTAGTGCCTGTTATTATTGGTTTTTTATCATTACATTTTTCAGAGGGGTCTAATGTACAAAAATGAAGCTTTAGAAGATGAATGATTTTCTTTCTTCAGATAGCCATGCATAAATGCAGACTGAAATTTGAAGATTAGTTATAAGTACTATTTTAGTTTATGTTTTACAAAGTAAAGAATATAAGAGAAATTTGTAGGCAGTTCAATGGTTGTTACATTAGCAGAGTGTAATATTTAAAATGGAATGACATCAACGCCTGTTGCTTTACTTCTGTTTTAATCCACATCGCTTCCAGATCACAAGGGACAAGCTGAAGTGATTGTTAATTAGTTTAATCTTTACTGTATAATGACTTTGTATAGTCTTTCCACCTTTTCTTAATCTAATCATTATCTTCATTCAAAATACATCCTGGAGAGTACTGTGATAGTCAAATTCAAGGCTAAAACTTTACTTTTAGGTTCTGAAGTTTTAGAAAAGCCAGTCTAGCACTTTGTTAGCAATTCTCTGATTCTGTCTTCTTACAAATGATTTTACAGTAGTTCTCTACATTTTGTCTGACAGTACATTAGAAATTCTGGTTAATCTATATAGCTGTCTCTCTCTTTCTCTCCCGAGCCTTGCTTCTTTATGTTTCTGAGCAATATTCAAGATCTCATCAGTCAGCCTTTTTTATTCTTTATACTTTTTCCTTGCTCACATAAAACTTTCTTGATATCCTCCCATAACTTTTTTATACAGTTCTTCTGACAGTATTTGAACCTCAGTGTTACATTTTTAAGATTGTGCTTTACTATATGCCTATCTTAGCTTATTCCTGTTCAACTTTAGTTGGATTTTACATCTTCATTTTCTGAACCTATGTATATCATTACATCTGTTCATGAAAATGAAAATAACGCTGTCTGAAGGAGAGCAAAAGAAACATCAATCAATCAATTTTACATTCTGAATTACATTTGCATTATTACTGGATGAATATAAGGAAGTACTCTGAATAATATAAATAAACTGAGGTCCTTTAGAATGCAAGTCATACGAGATAGCATATTTTGAATGTAAACTGAAAGTAAGAAATAGTTTATAGAATGTTTATTTTACTTAATTTTACTAATTTTACTTTCAATTTTAGCAATGTTAATCATAGCTGATATAGTGGAAAATATTTTACTAATAAGTCATTATCAGAATAACTATGATTTATAATTTTATTTCTAAAATATTGATATACTAAATTCCATTGATTTGGTTTATCTCATTTATAAATACTTCTGCCACAATGTATTAGTCATTTGAAATATCCTGCTGCAGTTGCTTAATATTCCTTACTATAAAATATGTATTTTTACTCTTAGTCTCTGTCAACTACAGCATTTTAGGTGTCTCACACAGAGCATGTAAAAACTAAGGATCTTGCATACTAGGCAAATGCCTTTTTTCAGCCTGACGTCTGCTCGGTGTGCTGTTTGCAGAATTCAGTTCAGTAATGGACTATCTTATCATGTCCGTGGATATACACTGAGTTTTAATCCAGATAATGAAAACAGATGTTGTGTAAAATGCACAGAGGTTACACTGGGTTCAACCTAGGGGAAAGGTAAAAAAACAGCTGAGATCAATGACCATTATATTCTCAGTTCCTCCATACAAGACTATTATCAATTTGCAGACCTTATTTACATGCCTGTTTTCAAAATGATAAAAACACAAGACATCAAAATGTACTATGGCCCTCTGGCTTCTAAAATATCCCTTTCCTGGCATTCTTAATAATATCAATTACAACCTAATGACACCTCCATATGTTTTTGCAGTTGTATCTCACAAATGCCCCTTGGCACTTAATAGATTCTGTTCACATTTGCTCTAATAATTTCAAAGCTTTGCCACATACAAGCTATTTAAAGATTTACTCTTAATGATGGGCAGCGCAGTATACATAAACTATGTATTTATATTTCATAATTTTCATATTTTTTTTCTAAATATCTCAACAACCAAGTAACACAGACATAACTGTTTACCCTTATATGAAAGCTCACAAATGGATGAAGAAACAGCTGCTGAAAGTATGTGTGTAGCTTGAATGATTCCTGAGATATTGTAACTTGTTTACAAAATATTACACACTTACTGTGCTTATTATGACTTATAAAATCCAGTTTAAGACCTAGAATCTAATGGATACCAATATAAAGATCTGTTGAACAGTTTTCAATTTATATTTCTTTAGTAAATCTGGTGGTTCAAGAAATATGATTATTTGTTTGAAACTTGATTTTGTCAAAATTCTCAGGATGCAATCATTAGGAATTAAGATTACAAACTTCTAGAACTTCATTGACGTGAATAAGCTGTGTGCATGGAACCTAGAGTGTGATTAATCTTTAAGGAGTTGGACATCATGGCAATAAATAAACTGTTGTTTAAGATATGTGATACATAACTCCTAACACTTGAAATATAACTTTCACCAATAATATGTTCTGCCTTATATAAGAAATGGGTGTACCCCTTCAGTACAAGCTGCTTAAAAGCATTATGGTACTTATAAAGTATAAAATTAAGACCTCCTTGCTGCTAAATATTTTAATCATCTAGATGGCATCTGATTTCTTCTGCATCCTTTGCCTACTTTATAACTCAAAGCAAGTCACTTAAGAAGTCAGTAATCATGTGCCTCGGGTCTATATCACATAGTCAAACTTATGTAACTTCAAACACCTAATGGTCGAACTATTATGTTCGAAGTTACATAACTTCGACTACCGAAAAAAAAAAAACGCTCAACAAAACAAACTGTTGCAAGCAGGGGGGCAAGCCCCACTGCTCCCCCCACACCCACCCGTTACTTAAATATATCAACGCCGAGATCACACAACATTGAAGTGAATGGAAACCTCTGCCTATGGAGATTTCCATTCACACGCTCGAACATTTACAAATTCGAACATATGGTCTCGACCATATGTGGTTCGAACTTGTAAAAGTTTGATGACGTGATAGGAACCCATGTGCCTTTACTATAAAGAAGCATTTACAAATACTGGGTTTACTTAGCAAATAAAGAGAACAGAAAGATACAATGTTTTGAGAGAGATATTTTGCACAGCTGTCTTGTAACTACAAGGGAATAAGGTAATGTGAAATTTAAATAATATTCCAAGTAGTACTGTTATAGAATTCACATAACAAAATGGTATATAAAGACCACACCTCCACAGTTGTTTAAATGTGAGCAGAGTCTGGTAAAAAATAAAGGCTATAAGAGACAAAGACAGACAAGACAGATGGACAAAGGCAAGCATAAGAAGGGAAGAGTGATGGTGAATGTATCAAATTAAACATTACAGGAATAATTAAATGTATGTAAAGATGGGAAAAGGATGACTATGGAAAGTGGGACAAAGTAATCTTCTATGACTTTTATTAAACAATATTGAAACTTCATGTTGTAGACACAGGTGAATTCTTTACTTGCCTTTATGGTTTCATTGTTGGTGACCAGTTCATAAATTGGAGCAGCCTTGGTGATCCCTAGAAGCACAGGTTCTGGTTGCCTGTCCAGTGATGATACATGACAAAGTTGGCAGGAAGAGTAGCAGTGTCCCAAATTCTCACAGTGCATTCTTACTCCAGCTGCTATGCGTGTTGTCCCAGATTCAAGCAAGCTATCAATGTAAGCTGGAAAGGTAATGGCCCTTGGTCCTCTCTCCTTTTCTTCTGATTCATCTGAAGGAGAATTTCCTAAAATGGCAAATAACACATTGAGCTAAAGTTGGTTATTACTTATTATTAGAACACACAAACGTTAACTGAAAGCTTGGACAAAATGTCTACATCAGAATCATCATTCAGAGTAGCAATTGGGCAACAGATACTTGGAGGGGACCATATACAATTGAAAGAAAACATAATGAATGCAAACCTAATGCCCACAGTGTTTAATGCTTTAAACAACAGTTATACTAAATAAATAGGTAAAAGTCATTCAGGTAATAAAATAAGTAAGCAGAAGCAGTGATGTCCTACCACAGCATGTTTTCTTTGATCGGTGATATGTCAGCAGAGTTTATACATCTATGAGCATATTGGTGATTCCCAGGTCATACTTAGAGTCATATGGTATCTGAGACTTGTGTTACCAGGACCTTCATATCCGAAACATTTTTTCCCAGTGGTTGGGAGAATGATTGGCTTTTGAATTTCCCTCAAAACAAATTTATTTGAATTGCAATTTAATTTATGATTTTCACTTTCATATTTCTCTAGTAATCTCCTCTCTTAATCCAGCTTTGAATGATCTTGTAAACCTGGTTGATTCTTTAACTGTACTATTTTATTGCATTATCTCAGCGCATCTTATAACTGTATATCTTTTCTTAATTCTTTCCTATTTTGTCTTTAGTATATTGTAATACGGTGATGATTTTTTGCTATTTATTTAATCTGATTTCTAAAAGAGATTGAGAAACAAGTACCTAAATGTACTTGAACTTGAATTTAAAAACATCTAAGGAAGGCTCATAAGATTCTCATTAAACTGAGCATTAAGTCAACTATACAACTAATTTGATCAAATGGCACTGTGCAAAAAAAACTTTACAGTTCTCTATGACCTCAACAATCAAAAAAGCACATCCTTTCTATTCTAACCAAAAAAAAAAAAACTTACTTAGATTACAACACATCTTACAAAAATCTGCCATTCTCTGATTTGCTCATCTTTGGATATAATTGTGACTTTATTTCCAGAAACAAAATATAGACAAGTTAGCAAAGGTTGCCAACAGTGTGTAATAATTGCTCACTAATACCAGCTTTGTCTTTTAATTCCATATATCATACATTACCCTTAAAATCATTACATTTTTCCAAGAATCAGAACAAAGTAACCTTCACAATAATTAGCCTTCCATACTAACTTACCCCAATCTCACAATCTATCCTTAGCAGTTTTTATCACAGAACAAAACCAATTAAAAACAGCCTATTTCCATAGAAACTGTTATCTTGAATGTTTGGTTGCCAAGCTTTAACTCAATAAACCAGACAAAAGGAACAGGTATGGCATAAATGCAAAACAGACCACCCTCAATAATAAGAAAATCCTTTCACAAACTTGCAACATATTCCTGCACAGATACTAATGCTGGTAAAACACAAAATTCAAGAGGCTCCAAAACCAAAACAAACCCAAAGCAGAAGGTCATGAGCAGCAACTGTTTTATTCGGTAAAACAAAAAAAAAATTACATATATATTAAGCACTTTCATCCTTTATCGGAAATTTATCAGAATATAAAATCAGTTAAGTTACAAAACTTTTATAGACACATCCATGAGCAATGACAGCACTTCCTTTGATGTTTTAAGAGGGAGTGTCCAAACATTCCTAGGCAAAGCAGTATCACAATGCCATCTAGTGTTCATTTCATCTTGACAGTGTGTAATCTTCTAAGCTAGCTAAAAAACTGTAAATTTATTGTATCGAACATATTGTTTTTATATATATTACTTTCTGTGAAAAATCTTAGATAAAAAAAATAAATAAAAATCAAAATCACATTAAAATGAGAAGTTAAAAATTGTGTACATACATCATATAAATATGAAGGTCCTGGTAACACAAGTATAAAAATTACTCCAAAAAAACCTAGTACCTAAAAATAACTCAATACTCAAAGCATGCAATCAGATGGTAAAAAATATTAAAACCAACTGTGATGGGCAATAGCAGCATTCAATTAAAGCGTATATAAAATGTATATCATACATCATTTCCTTGAAAAGGAGGAAAAATGTGTGCTAAATATAAAGTTCACATAACTTTATTATATAAAAAGGGTACTTAAAATGCGAACCTGAAGCAAAGGGGACAGAGGTATTATTGTACCATTTGCCACCTCTGTTTTAATAAGTACTCAATGCTTTAAATTTCAAAAGAGGTACAATGGAACAAGACTCTTAAGTCCAGGCCAACCATGGGTATTCAAAGACAATTGCCAATATAATTCCCTTAGTTGCGATAACTGTACCCATGGACCTCCCTTAATCTTTCTATAACTATGAACTTAAATGTGTGACTTTCGTTGTCCAAAACATGTCTTGTCAAGGCATTGTTTGGGTTCCTTTTGTTGATGTTATACTGGTGTTCGTAAATTCTTTCCTTCAAATTACGCTCAGTTTTACCTATATAAAACATGGTCAAAATTTGACCTAATTTTGAATTCATTGCTTTTAATAAGAAACCTGTCACACATTAGAATGAATTTACATTGGGAACAGAGCCCTCATTTCATCATACAACATACCTGGTGCATGTTTTCATTAGATGTGTGTTCCAAAATTTCCTTCAGGTTCCTGACTCTTCTGAATGTAAAACTGGGTTGGTGTCCTAACTTCTCTCTCTCAAAATGAGATTTTCACAAATAATCTCTCAGTTTTTTCAATAACCCGTTTAAGTGTTCTGTGGTCAATATTAAAGGTAGTTATGAAATTCTTGGAATAGTGAGGTATGATCAAATCCCTAGTTACTTCCTCCTCCACTTCATCCCCTATATGTTGTATCAGAAAATTTGTTGACCCTCCTAAGATAGGTTTATACCATCCAGTATTTCTTTTTCTCATAACCTCCAACTTAAATTCCTCTAGCAGTCCATTGGGGTAACCCCTCTTATGGAACATACCCAGTAAAAGTTCACATTCATTGTGGAAGTCCTCATCCGTGGTGACCATTCTATCAGCTCTAACCACTTGCCCTTTCACCATAGATTTCTTTTGATGGAAGGGGTGGTAGCTGTCAAAATGGAGAAAGGGGTTTGAATAAGTGGGTTTTATAAAAAAAAATTGTAGCTATATATCTGTGGTTCTTTCTGTCCTTACTGAAAAGGACATCCAGGTAAGATATTTTCTCACTATCAAATTCATATGTAAATTTCAAAAAGTTACTAGCGTTGTTGATGTATGTTAAAAATGCCTCAATCCCTTCTACCCCACCCTCCATAAAATAAAAATGTTATCCAGGTAACATGTGTAAATCTTAAGTCTATCCTTGGATGGCCTAAAATGTATTGGTACTCCCATTGGGCCATCACTATATTACCAAATGTTCTGGCACAAGGGAAACCCATAGCTACCCCAGTTTTCTGAAGATATAAATCACCATTAAAAAACAAAAAATTGTTGATCAACACCAGTTCTAACAGATCCTCATATAAGTTGATGTCATGCTGTGGGACCCCTTTTCTGTGCAAATAAATAACCACCATACTAATTCCTTCATCCCGGGGAATGACACTGTATAAATCCCTTACATCAATTGTTAAAAACACGTCATCATCCTCAAAATGTGTTCCATATATGGTGGCTAAAAAGGACCATGAGTCTTTACAAATGTGTTTTTCACTGTGTAGATGCACTTTTAGTTTTTTGTCAATACATTTTGCACTGGGGTATGTGATGGAATAAAAATCTGTCAACTATAGGGTGCATTGGGGGGGGTCTAATACATTACACTCTTGTGTATCTTTGGGATACCAAATAACTTGGGGATTGTGGGGGAGGGCATGTGTAAACAGTTGAAAATATTCACATTGATTCTCCTTTCAAGTAATAAATCGAGTGCCTTTGAGATGTTTCGATAGCTACAACTGAGTTCATTTTTTGAAACCCCTTGAAAAGTGTCAGTATCTAACATTCTTTCCATCCTTTCATTGTACTGGTGGATATCCATCACAACGATTCCCCCACCCTTGTCAGGTTTCATGATACAGATCTTTTGCTGCATAAGGAATCTTAGGTTGCTTAACTCTTCCTCACACAAATTATTCTTACAAATGCACTGCCCCATAAAAGCATTCCTTACATCAAGTTGACAGGTTTTCTCATATAACCCTAAAATAAGGTATAGAGGCAGGTTAAAGGTGCTAGGTATGTACAAATTATCAGGTCTGTCATTGTTCTCCCCATGCATAATTCTAAAATTCAGTTTCCTTAGGTACAGTTTCAAGTCCATTAAAGTGTTTGCTAAGTTTACCCTCCTCGCAGGTACAAAAGTTAAACCTTTACTAAGAAAGTCAGCAATACATGTATCAATTGTAGAATCAGAGAAATTGTAAACAAAAAAAATCATCACAAGAATTTTTAACAATGACAGAACTGTTATTAAGTGCATCTTGGTTTAAATTATTCTGTGTAGTACCCAAACTTAATTTTTCTTTGTCAGAAACCTTTCTTAAATTACAATGCCATAAATGAAGTCCAGAATGCATATTCAGCTCCTCCAACCCGACCCTTCCCCGTTGTTTGTTAGCGCAGTAAACCGGTTCGATGATGTCCATTTCTGCACATTGGGGCCCTTCTGAAAAAACTGTCCATTGCCAGAGGTTGTGATTGAGTTTGTTGGTTTTGTTGTCATCTCTCTCTGATCCTTTTGGATCTCCTAACTGGAATATTGTCATTATTAATAAAGCAATAACTGTTGTTTCTTTTTACATTTTTATTTTGATTAAGTGTCTGACCATTCTGTTGCCAAACGCATGACTTTCAAACAATTTTTTCCCCCAAGTTTGACCACTCGGGTGGGAGGGGATAAACAGTCCCATTAGTGTAGTCCAACATGTCCCTTTCTAGTTTACCAATTTTCTTTTCATGCAACTGGTTGTCAATACTAGAAGAAATCCTTTGGTATTCAAATTTATACCTGTTGAAATCAATGTCTTCCTTTATTTTACTGCCAAGATGGTTCAGCTCCCCCTCAAGAGCTTCATTGAACTTATTGTTGTGTTTAACCACAACTTCCAGGAATTCACATCAGTATCGATCAAAAAGATGATTAAGATCAGTGGGCAAGGGGGAACCGGGTTCCAGATCCACGGAGTACTTCCATAACCTAAGCCCCTTTGGGACCATTTTATTTGTAATGCATTCAAGTAAATAACTATTCTCAAGTTGTGTTTTCTTATATTTCAGCAAAATGTAGTCAAACAACTTTAAGTTATTAGATAAAATCTCATGCTCACCTTGTAGGTTGTTCCTTTGAAAGCCATAGTTGTTTGTAACCAGCCCTTCAGCATAGGTACTGCAGAAGGTGAAGGAGTTCCTCTGTTTCCAACATTAATAAAACCATCTCTGTCACAGGCCCTTGCTGTAGTGTACAGCACACTCTCTTTAGAAGGAGAGCCCCTCACAGTTGTCACAATGATCCAGTTTTGCAAAGCATCAGGTTGAAGACATCCTGCTCCCTGTTCTAAGGGAGAAAAACAGCTGACTGGGCCTGTGTTTTGTTAGCAGCTATTAGGTTATCCACAGTTCTTGTTAAAGGGAGAGTGTCAAAGATACACCTTTCAGAACACTTTTTGTTTTTTTTTTGCACCAATGCATAGTTTGCCTTGTATACATTTGTCCCACAAAACTTTGCCTGCACTTTTCTGTTTCATTTTTGAGCAAAGTCTTATTTCTGCTTCTGGAACGACCCGCTCCCAGTTTTGGCAGGTTGTACCACCCACAGAGTGATGTCACCATACACACCCTCTTCCTTCTCCTCAATTATTTAAATATGACCCTGCTCCAGTTTCCCATGATTGTTTTTATTCCCAGTGGAAAATACCAACAACGCTGATGGTTCCTATCAAGTTAGCCAGCAAACCTTCTTTCCCCAATGCAATTACCTTAGAATTATATGAATCACTTGCTGCAATACAAACAGAAGCACCACTTATAGAAACTTCAGTCCCCCCCAAATAAAAACAATTTCTAATGGAAATAAAAACATAAATGCATAGATAACATGGTATAGCTTTCTTCCAAGCACTCCCTTGCATAGCTTTTAATTTATTTGAATGGGGCATGCTTAAAGTGGCTGAACACTTACATAATGATTTCATTATTTTAAATTATTTAAAATTTATTTTAAAATGTCACTCAATGCAAGTTGTCAGGGGTTGCAGGTCCCGATGGTGTGTGAGTATTTTGTGGTCAGAGCACAGTGTTATATGTGGTGCTTTAACTGTACAAAGGTGTTTACTGCTTGTTGCATTACTAGTAAACAGCTTGCTATAGGGTTGCCACCTTTTTAAATGGCCATAGTGGGACATTTTCGGGACACACATCAGATTTTACAGGCTGACACAAACCCATGGTCAGTACAAAGGATAGAACTTTCCTTTTTTGCCTAAATAAAAGCTTATTCTTGCAGCAGTTTAGTTGCTTATCCTGTTTCTTGTAACATGTAGGTATTTTAGATAAAGAAATAACTATTTTGTGCAACTATTACATTACATATGGGACATAATTATGTCCTACAATTTCAGGACATTTGCCATTTTTTATATTTTTGGTCAGGACACAACTGCCCAAAGAGGGACTGTCCCTCGCAAAGTGGGACAGGTGGTAACCCTAGCTTGCTACAGTTTAATAGAGATGATTTTTCCATCAGCTGCTCTCAGTAGGAGCTAGGTGCACATAGTGTGAGACTCGAGAATTCAGTACTGGCATATTTATTTATTTTACTAAGAGTTTGACAGGATGGTGGGAGTTGCACCTTAACCTGAGTGAGGGGACTTGGGAGTGCAATACCAGCAATCTCTCTCTCTCTTTTTCTGTTGGGCGAGTTCTGCTAGCTGATCGTGATAGTTTGCAATGTACAGCTCCGATTTCAGCACCTTGAACAGATGCTGTTAACAGCAGCTGTAGCAAGACCTCTCAACCTCTTACCTCTTAGCTTAAGAAATCTGTACAAAGCCTAAAATAAAAAGCCCCAAAATAGGGATGGAGTTTAATTACTGTTCTTATAAAACTTGGAAAGTAGCTAGAATAACATGATCTGTGTTAGCATGCATTTTCTGAAAAACATGAACGTTGAAACTCAAAAGCCTGTCATTATGTATTGACATTGCGTTTTAGTGATTTGTCCAGAAAACCACAAATTTTATAAAGAGCATACTAAAATATGAGATGAAATCTTAGCATTCTGCGAAAATCTGGATAGCTGAGGGATATGGCTCTAACATTCTCTAACTCCTCACTTTCAATTAAAACACTCGAGACCAAGTGGTTCACACTTGTCTCCCCTGTTTTACCATGTTTTCCTTAAACTCTGAAAAGATGGAAATGGAAGGACTGTTAGGGAATAGCATAAAGTTTTCACCAAGTAAATCATTCACTAAGCTTTTAAGATGACATTATATATTCTCATTAGCATTTAATGCAAGCAAAAAGAACATTTGTTACTTAAATGTTTTACACTGATGTTTTGATTTATTTTTAAAGGCAGTTTCAGTCTGGTAGTGGGGGGTTTCCACATTGTGAGGAAAGGGGTACTGGTGAAATGTCTAAAATTTGAAGGTGGGAGATGGAGCCCCATTTAGGCTGAATGTTGCTATTTTGGTTACTTTGATGCTGTTGTTGGGGTTTGGGGCAGGGGAATGCCCTTACAGGAGAGCAAAGCGATGTTTAATTTCCTTGTACTAGAAAATAAGATTGTTTTAAAGCAACTGTGACAGTTTTTGTAGTAGCTGATGCTTTTATACTACACAAACAAGCAAGTTCTACTAGTGGGCTGTGTAGTGTTTTATAGGAGTAGTTACTTATATTTATTTTATGCATAATTCATAGGTTCATAGGAGCTTACTAAGCTAACAGCCCTTGAGCCCTTACAAGCCAAGCTGTATTAATCCCGATTTGCTCCAGTTGTCGGTGGTTTGGTGAGTGAAGTTCTCAGAGATGAGAGCCTATGGTAGTTAATACTGATGTCCTCTGTCCAGGAGGGACATGGGTGCCACTCTTTGGAGTGAATTTGCGGTCACCTATCCATTGATCTAGGTTGCTTTTGAAGAGGGGTCAAGGAGGGGCTCTGTGTCAAGTGAATTGGAAGCTTGTTTCTGAGAAGTGACAGTCTCTGGGAGATGTATCTCTCTCTCTCCAGCTTGGCCTGTTCATGTCAGGGGCTAGGTTAAAATATCTGGAGCGAGTGACCCTCATGCAGTTTGATTTAAGAATGTGCAGCATTTCCATCAGGGCCGGGCCAGAGACTACCCCTTTGCAACCTGAAGGAGACAGAATACAATGACAGAGGTTTCAGTCCTTCTGTTTAAGACTTATTTTGTGCATCTTATGATTTCTTGGTGAGAAATCTCTGTTGTCTTTCCAGTTGTTACAGATGTCTGGTGAGGTACATGCAAATGGGAGCATTGCACTCAATTATTGGTCAGACGAAGGCCGAGTATAATGGAATTATAACAGCCTTAGATCCATATGCAGTGCCCTTACTTATAAGATGGGCCACATAGAATGATTTCCTTACTACTGCAGTTACGTGATGGTCAAAGGTCAGATTGTTGTTTACACTTAGGGAGGTGCTGTCTATAATGTAGTTAGAAGGGATGTCAGCTTTCCCAAAGGGAATAATAATTAATTTTTTTGCATTTAACTTTAATCCATGGCTTTGGCACCAATCATTTGTCTGCTTTAACCCTGCCTGCAGTATACTGACCTCATTGGAAGACTCAATGATTGTTCCCAATTTGTAATTGTCAGCGAACTTGGTTAGCCACAGGCCATACAAGTTTATCTGGCTTTCTGAGAAATAAATTCTAAACAGTAAGGGGTCCAGCTAACAACCATGTGGCATGCCAATGATGACTGGTCTTTTGCTACAGGTGAACTCACCCACTTTGGCACTGTGTGCCCTATTGGTGAGCCAGTTGGCTACCCATCTGGTAATGTAGGGGTTATTTGACAAATGGGAGAGTTTCTCTATAATACATAAGTGGGGGATTGTATTAAATGTATTGGCTACGTCAACATAGGTGGTATGCATCGTCTTTCTCTCGTCCAGGGCCTTGTTGACATTCTCGGAGAATTTAACCTTATTTAACAAGCATGATCTACCTTTAACATATTTGAACTGGGTTGGGTCCAGAGTTTGGAGATTACCTATGTCCTTGTTAATAAGGTCTCTGCCTTTTTTTAATTTCTCCAAGTCTTTTGGGTTTCTAATACCATGACAGGACTGGACCCCATTCCTAAGTTAAAGTATGATTCAAGTTCCTGAAATTAGTATTGTTTCAGTTTTTGAACTTAGCCAGAAGTGCTCTTTGCTGTGCCCATAATGTGCCCAATAATGACTCTTTCTGCAATTCGTATAGAGTTACATGCATCAGTAATACATCTAGCTATGACTGTAAATTCTTTTTTTATAAGACCCATAGCTCCTACTACTATTAGAACTATCTAGGTATCCTTCTTCCACATTGCTCTTGTTTCTACCTGCAAATCCTTGTACTTTGTGCCTCTCTCTACATAAGACACTGTAGTCACTTTCAATGATCAGTTATACTTTTGTCTTCTTTTCATGGACTGCTAGATCTGTAAGACTACTATATCTGTTTTTCTTGCATCTATTTTTGAACTGTTGGTAATGGGTGATCCCATGTGATATAAACTTAATGTAATGCTTTGTGGCTCATGTTTGCAGTGTTTTTACGCTCCTTCTATATTATAATGTTTGCACAATGCAATAGTCTTGCCACCTTATGTCTTTCAGTATACAGTCCTTCTGCCATTAGTATATCACAACCAGTGACAGGATGTACAACTGCTTCCAATTCTGTTATACAAAACCTACATTCACCTGTTTCTCCCACATGTTCAATGGACTCTGTAAGCCAATGTGTATGTAGTCCACTATCTTGACCCGGCAATATTAACCTTTCGTCTTTTGTTTTAAATTTGCCTCTCCTTAAACATTCCTGTGTCTGATGCTGATCAACGTGAGGTTGTTCCAAGAGTTTTCTATGCTTGGAATTATATTTAGGCCACATTTCTTGCCTTCTCATCTGATCTTTCACCTTATATATTGTTTTATGTTGTGGTTGTTGTTTAGCACATTCAGTTGCTGCCTGATTTTTTTTTTTTTTATCTACTTCTGGTTTGATTTCCATTCCCATCTGACACCAATATGCTTCTGGTAAACTAAGCAGGGAAGACATCTTGGAATTATTCTTCTCATATTTCAAAAGTTTCACTAAATTTGGATCTTGTGAGGTCAGCATATATGTATGAAGTCCCACAATTTATTTTATTTAGTTATTTTACATTTTTTGACCGGGAAAGGACGACTGGATACATGTCCATTTTCAACAGAGGCCCAGGGAGAAAAGCTCCAAAGGTAGTTACAAAAATAAGCATAACAAAAAATATACATTTAAAGTTTACAAGCTCAGTAGAAACATTTGAGTTATACAGTCAAAGAATTGAGATATAGCACACTTAATAAAAACACATTACATGGTATAAATGCACAGGTATTACCAAAAATTTAGTCAGGTTTAGAGCAAGAGCATAGCCAATGGTTATTAAGATACTGCTTGAGACTTTTCTTAAATTGTGTTAGGGAGGTCTCTCGAGTGATGTCATCAGGAAAGGAGTTCCAAGTTTTACCAACAGAATTGGCAAACAGAGTCACCTGCAATGTTTTTGGATTTAACAGTTTGGACTACCAGAGATCTATACATTTACTCAATTTCTAGGAGACTCATACCTCCTTCAGAACAGGGAATATATAGTCTTGGTATTCAGCGATTTTTATAACTCATTTGATGAACATGAAGCATGCTTCTTGTGTTCCTGTCCAACCTATCCAACACCTTTTGGGGATAGTCAGTCACTCCAAAACTGCAAGTTAGGACAGGAAGAACAATTTGCTTTATAGCTTGGACTTTGTTCCTAGATGTCAATGCTGTTTTTTGGTATTAATTTTAGTCTTCTAAAATATTCCTTACTATGTTTTATTCACATTTGTTCATGTTTTATTGCTGATCCTTAAACAATTCCAAAATATTTATATACTCTCTCTTACTCAAGTTCTTTTATATCACATTCCTGTCCCAAACTGATGTTTTCTTGGTGCTGCAGCTTTATTATGCTAAAGGTTGCTTTTGCACATTTATCAAAACCAAATCACATTCTTATATCATCTGAAAAAGTTTTCACCACTTGCATTTGTGCTCTCAGTTCCTCATCTGGTGAACTATACAATTTAAAATCATCTACAAAAAGAAGGTTAGACGTCTTTACACTTGGTTGTTTTCTGGGAGCCAAATTGCAACCATAATCTAATCTATTAACTAAACAGCTTAATGGGTTAAGGACAAGACAAAAGAGCAGCTGTGATAGAGTCACCCTGGAATGTAGTCCTCTGAATTTTTATCCCTGGAATAATAATTTTTTGTTCATCACTGCTTAACTGCAGTAGTTTGCCACCATTTCATGGTTGCTGTAATGTAATCGATAAGAGTACAGTGTATGTTATACATTTTTTAAACACACTTTAATCCATGAATATGGTATACTGTCAAATGCTTTTTTGTCTATCCATGTCATACTTAGATTCTTCTCCATTTACAGTACTCTATTTTGACTTTAACAATAAATGAGCCTTTGCTCCATATGACTTTCTTTTGTTACTCTTTTATTCGATTGCTATAATTGAGGTTTCGTCTAATTGACTATAAACTCAGCTGTATAGTTTAAGTATAATCAGAAGGCAACTTATTGGTCTATAGTTTTTATGGTAGCTTGCAGGTTCACTTTTAAGTAGGAGTACTGTTTTTCCTCTTGTTAACTGGCTGGTGGCTGTTCAGGGTGTGTCTCTCAATTCAGTGCCATGCTCCTGCCTTCAATATTCATGCCAGACTATCACAGATCTTCTTTCACACAGTCCATCCACCTCTTTGCTAGATGTCCTCATTTTCTCTTACCTTCTTCCTGTCTGTTCCAAATAATCTTCACCAGATTGTCTCCTGCTTTTCTGCACATCTGTCTGAACTACTGTAATCTGTTCTCTTTGATCTTTTCTGCAATTGGAGCTACTTTGGCTTCTGCTCTTATGTCCTCATTTCTTCATTTGTCCCACAGTGTGCATCCCACCACCTTCTCAGGCACTTCATTTCTATCACCTCTAGCTTCTTCAACATCTCTTCCTTCACTGCCCAGATTTCTGTACCATACAGTAGTACTGGTCATGCCACTTTCTTGTACACCTTACTATTCAGCCTCTTTGACATTCTTCTGTCATAGACTACACCTGAGTCTCTATGCCAATTGTCTGCAGCCTCTCTGATTCTAGCTTTGACCTCTTCATTCAGACTCCCCTTCTCCTCAATCACCACTCCCAGATACTTGAAGCTATTTACCTGCTCCACTGTCTTCCCTTCTCTCTCAATTCTCAGCTTCCTCTGATTTCCCCAATTTGCTGCCATTACCACTGTCTTATCTGTGCTTAGTTTCATCCCATGTGCATTCAGTTTTGCACTCAATTCCCCATCCTTTGCTAAAGTTCCTGCTAGAGTCTGCCTGTAATGCCACACCATTTGCATACAGTAACTTTGTTGATCTGTACCCTCCAACCTATTTACTGATGTAGTCCATCACCAGTATAAACAGCAGTGGGCTCAGACCTGAACCCTAGTGTACACCCACTACCACTGGGAACCCCTCTGTGAGGCTGAACACTGTTTGTACATGTACTTGAGTCACTGGGTCCTTGTACATAGCATGCACTAATTCTACAAATGTTTCTGGGACTTTGAACCACCGCAATACTGCCCAGATCAGCTTTCTTCAGACCTTGCCATATGCTTTCTCCAAGTCTAGGAATGCCCAGTTGGACTCTTTCCTCATCTCCACCTTCTTCTCAACTATCTGTATCACTGCAAACATCGGGTCAGTTCTGCTGCATCCTTATCTGAATCCAAACTGCTCATCTTCCATCTTCTATTCTACTATCCCGCATATCCATTTAACAGTCACCCTCTTCAGAACTTTCATGCAACGTGATAGGATTTTTGATGCCACTGTACTGCCCACAGTTGTGGTTGTCCCCTTTGTTCTTGTATACCGGCACGAGTCATCTGGGATACATCTTTCTCTCCACACTGATGTGAGTACCCTCAGGAGCCATTTCTCCCCTATCTCACCCAGCATCTTTATCAAATCTGCTGTGACTTCATCTGAGCCTGTTGCTTTCCCTGACTTCATCTTCCTTAGTGCTGTTCTTCCTACTTCTAGCGTGACTCCTTCTTCTCTCATCATAGGCTGTTTCTGGGGCAGCACAGCTTCTGTGGGGTTTTCTTCATTCAGAAGCTGCTGGAAATGCTCCTTCCATCTGCCTTGATGTCCTGTGAACTGGTGAGCAGGTTGTTGCTGGCATCCCTTATGAAGGGTGTCTGACTATCTTCTTTATCTTTCTGTCTTTGCCTTGCAACCTGATATAGTTTCTTTGTGCCCCTTACTGAGTCACTTTCCAGAAGCTGGTAGAGTGCCTCCAATGCCCTATTCTTTGGTATTGCAACTCCTTTCTTAGCTTCTTTGTTAGACAACCAGTATTCCTTCCTAGCCTGGTAAGTCTTTTCTACCTCTCATTTTTTCCTGCACTCCTCCTTTCTTTTGCTCACTTCCTGGATTTCTGCATTCCACCACCAGCTTTCCTTATGTACCTTATTTCCATACCTGGCTTGGCCACATATCCATTCTGTAGTCCTAACACATGCTGTTTTGAGGCGCTGCCATTCTTCAGCTACATCTATTTCCTCCTCTTCTTGGGGTGCAAGAGCTCTGAGTAATTCCTTGAACTGTTGTACTTTCTCTCCAGTCACCTTCCCGGTCTTCAGTCTGGCTTCTGTTGACCTTAGAGCCTTTTCACCACTGACTGCAGGTCATTGTAGCAACCAGTGGTTTATGCTGTGAACAGACTGCTTCACTGGGGATGACTTTGCAATCATGGATTCTACCTCGGTGCTTTTTTCCTTACTAGGAGGAAGTCAACCTGAATTGCATGTTGCCTACTCTTTTGTATGTGATCTTGTGACTTTCTCTCTTTCTGAACCATGTGTTGGCTACTATCAAGCCACGTCAGACAGAAGTCAACAATGGCTTCTCCTTCTTTATTCCTCTTGCTCGAACCATGTGGACCAAGGCAGTCATCATAACCTGTTTTGTCTGCCCCGATATGTGCATCCATGTCACCCATTATCAGCAGCAATTCATGTTGTCCTGCTTTATCTAGTAGGTCCTGCAGCTGCTGTCTGAATGCCCTCTTTTCCTCACAATCACAACTCGGCTGCATAGGCTGTGATTATGAATATTGCCCTGTCATTACACTGGAGTCTAAGTGCCATGAGTCAGTCATTAATTCTGAAGATATCCCTCACTGCCTTCTGAAGCCTCTCTGTCACCAAAATTACCACATCATTTCTAGCCTGCCCCCCTCCTGAGTAGTAGACTATGCAGCCTAAGCCAAGTGGCTTTACTGCACTGCCCTTCCATCTTGTCTCTTGGATACATAGAATGTCCAGCCTCTTCTGTATAATTTCACTCCCAAGTTGTGTCCTGTTAGTGAAACTACATTAATTATAGCAATTTTCAGTTCATATTTGGCATGTTGATTGGTTTTACATCTATATCTATATCTCCCTTTCCCTCTCGCTCTCTCTCTCTCTCTCTATATATATATATATTATATATATGCGTGTGTGTGTGTGTGTGTGTGTGTGTGTGTGTGTATATATATATATATATATATATATATATATATATATATATATATATATAGATATATACATATACATACAGAGCTGTCTGAGGAAGAGCACCTGATCTATGATATATAGCAATAAGTAGCCTGTATTTTGCTTATTTGTAGTAGTTATTGCTTATTCTAGATATTTATAGCAATTTTATTGTATACTGCATACTTGTACTGTATTTCATAGCTATTGGATCACTGCTGGTTTTCTGCTGTGTTAAACATTTCTGTGGTTTTCTGCCTAAAATAGTTTAGGTAGTAGCTGTAATATTCTCCATATTCCTGATCGTGTTTGTGGGCCTAGTTGTTTGTTAGAGGCTGTTTCCTGAGCTCATTGTCCAGGCCATCTTAGTTAGCAAAGACCAGCCCCCACTTCAGTGAGAGTTTAGTGTTTATGGTCATTGTCTAGTTGGGTTGCCAGGTCTACGGCTTGGAGAAAGCACCTCATTGGTTCTTTTGATCTTCTTTTAAAGTTGTTTCAGGTTTCAACTTTCTGTTACTTAAGAAGTTAACTTGAGTGTTTCAGCCATTACACACAGAGCTGCCTGAGGAAGAGCACCTGATCTTTGATATATAGTAGTAAGTAGCCTGTTTTTTTTTTTTTTTTTTTGCTTATTTGTAGTAGCTACTGCTTATTCTACATATTTTTAGCAATGTTATTGTATACTGCATATTTTACTGTATTTCATAGCTATTGGCTCACTGCTGGTTTTCTGCTGTGTTAAACATTTCTGTAGTGTTTTCTGCCTAAAATAGCTTCCCACCCTCCCTTCCTATTGGCATCTTGTCTTTATACCTGCTGGCCTGGCAGTTGCCCACCCCTACTCTAAATTTGATCTTGGAGACTCATCCCAGTCTAGTGTCATTAGCTCATTCTACCTCATACAGAGAGAACATCTGAGAAGGCCAACCCACTTTGTTTCCTTCCTTCTGTTCCTACTTTCCCCTTCTTAAACTGCTTGAATCTCCTTATGTTCTGACTGTGCTTCTTAAACATTTGGGAAATATTGAGTATATTTTAGTGCATTTATTAAAACTGTATTTGCCTTAATAATGCTACAACTCAAGTGCTCTAGGTTGCACTGCATCTGAATTGTTCTAGTGTGTTTTAGTTGCTTTTCTGTATATATAGACTAGCTACTTAGTCTACTGTATTACTGTCTCTTAAATCGTTTTTCAGTTGTGCACTTGCCTTGCTTCATTTATAAAGTTTTAAATTGCTAATTTTGTAGAGTTTTAATTGCATTTACTGTTTAGGGCTACACACTCAAGTATGTTAGCCTTTTCTGTGTTTATTTACTGTATTATTGTACTGTTTACCTGTTTTAACCAAAAAAAAAAATACTATCTTGTTTGCTCATTTCTCGCCTTTCCTAGATAGTATAGTCCAGATCCCAGGCTTTGCTGGTTTCAGGACTTTATTTTCTGTGTTCAGAGCTATCCAGACCTTGCTGTGGTAGAGGGAAGTCCTATTGCTTACCAGAGGGAGTGGTGAGCATTGTACTGCCTATCTAAAACTAGAGGAGTGGTTTCCAGCTCTGAAATTGTAATTTTATTAGCCATTTTGGGCTTATTTCTATCAACTTTCTGGCTTAACAATGCATGTGTTTGCACATTTTTCGCATCGTGCAGCACCACAGAGCTACAGTTAAACTATTCCAGGTGCCAGAAAGTCTGCTGTTCAAATTTTCCCTTAGAACTAGCTGGTTTCTCAGTAGTAGCACTAAAATCTGAACCCCTGTGACTAGCAGTTGCTCTAAAACTAGGTGGAAAGCACTGGGAAGCCTTAAACTGATACAAGCATTTAACTCTCCTTGTTAATAAGGAGAAATGAATTGTAGGCACTAAACAGCCTATAACTGCAAAGTTCCTTGCAAAGGTAAGGTAAAAGGGTCAGCTTCCGGTGATTTCTCTTGTCCACCTGGTGAATCTGGGCATACTGGGGCAATGCAGCAACTGCCTCATGTACACAGACAACCCTCTCCTCCTACCACCCAACACTACAACCTGCGAGAGATGCACTTATATAGCCAAACTGGAAGCAAAGCTCTCCAGCCAAGATTGTGCTAGACAATCAAGAGGAGAAGGTTAACACCTGCACTACACCTCAAGCAACACATAGCCCTTCAAAATCCACACCATCAACACCCACACATAGCAACACTAAACCCACATATGCGGAGGCCCTTAACATTAACCTGCCCAAGCAACAAGGACCTCTGAAGCTGAAATGCAAACAAACACCAGTCACAACCAAAGTGACACAAAGCTCACAACACCAGTGTGCCACCCAACAACAGCCTCTAAGGCAAGACAACGTACCCAACACTTTAGTCATAGGTGACTCTATAGGAAGGCACACTGATGTCCCACTCACCAGGCTGAACAATGAGAAATTACAGTCAGCTGCCTGTCGGGAGCCTGGATCCACAACATAACACATGCACCCAAGTCACTCCAAAACAATTACAAATATGACTCTGTCATTGTCCATTTTGGAGTGAATGACTTGAGACGTACCTCTCTGGACTACATGAAAAGAGACATGGAATAGCTCTCAGATCATGTGGCCCAGGCAGGTATGACCCTAGCCCTGAGTAGCACCCTGCCTTTGCCCAGAATGATACCACAGTATAAAGACAAAATGATTGACTTCAACAATTGGCTAAGCTTCTGGTGTCATTCAAAGGGGATCCAGTATCTGTCTGCCTGGGACGACATGATCGACAAACCATGATGCTTTGCCAGAGATGGTCTGCACCTGTCACCCCTGGGATTCAGGTTACTGTCTAAAGCTCTTGCCATCCCTATAGTGTGTTTTTTAGGCAAGGTTCAAAGGACAAAACCACCACCGTAACAGATACAAGCATGCAAAATCCGAAGGTAATGCTACTCAATGCTAGAAGTCTAAACATCAAAATGCAGTCTCTCGAGGCACTCCTAAAAATGGAGAACATCAATATCTGTGCAGTAACTGAGACCTGGTTCAAGGCTCCAGAGAGCACCCCTGCAATACCAGGCTACAACTCTTACCACACTTTTCAGCCACCAAACCAAGACCGAAACACTAAAGGTGGAGGAGTGTCCATATTCACCAATGATATTCACACCTCCAGGCTGGTTGCCCAACACAATGCATTTGAAATTCTCCAGGTGAAAATAACACTAGGTAATACTGCAATCCAAATTGTAGCTTGCTAGAGATCCCCCACCATATTCCAAGATTCTCGCTACATCTTTCTAAACATACTGGAAAATATTAAGATACAACCAAACACCCTAATACTGGGTGATTACAACTACCCAGCCATTAACTGGGAAAACAACTCGGGTACCAACAACTTTTCCCAACGGTTCTTGGAATTCATAAATTCCAATGCCCTGGATCAGCTAATCCATTGTCCCACAAGGAGCTCCAATATCCTAGACCTGTTCATTACCAACATGGGAGATAGATGCTCTACATCAGTGGTCACCCCCTCATTCGTCAGGTCTGACCATAAGCAAATCACCCTTGACATTCGCATCCCACCCCCACTCCCCAGTAAGGAAACCTCCATAAAAAACTTCTCCAAAGCCAACTTCATGCTAATCAAGTCAGAAGTGACAAACTTCATGACACCTATGCAGACAGGAGCTGAAAGTTCGACTGTCGAACATACACTAAGGCACTGTACGAGCACATCCACTCGTGCATAAATCGTGCCATCCCAAATAGAACCAAGACGCTCTCCTCCAAAAAAAGGATGCCAATCTGGTAGTCCCCTGCCATAAAAAACAATACAACAGAAGGAAGAAACTGTTGCAGAAAAGAGGAAAATCCCAGGAAGCAAAAAAAACTCCCTTACCAGCCTCAGTAAGAAAGTGAGATCCCTCATAAAATCCTCCAAAGCTAGTTATGAAAATAAAATTGCCAAAGATTCCAAAGACAACCACAAGGAATTCTATAGTTATGTCAAGAATCTAAATGGCAATGCTCAGATCTGCCCTGAGCTACAACAGAATGGCATTAAATATACTGATCCCAAGGATATTGCCAATAACCTGGCAGATTGATTTAGTGCCAATTTCACCCCCCTCTCACCCCCTAAAGAACCCATCTTAATACCAAAATATTTCCAAATTCCAGTAATCACAGCCACACAGGTAGAAACTGCACTCTCTAAAGCTAAGAATACAGCATCTATGGGACCAGATGACATCCCGGGCTGTGTACTACATGAACTACAAAACGAACTGGCACCTCACCTAAGTGTCATGTTTAATCATAGCCTCACCTCAGGCTTCATGCCCATTGAGTGGCGCACAGCTACAGTTATCCCAATCCACAAGGGGGATCCACCTTGGATCCCAGGAACTACCGTCTCATCAGTCTGACAAGCCTGATCTGCAAGGGCATGGAACACATTATCATGGAACTTATAAACAAAGACATTGGCAACCTTCAAACACTGGACCCCACCCAGTTTGTGTTCGTGAAAGGCCAATCTTGTCTCCTGAACCTGACTGACTTCTTTGAATCAGTCTCCAGAGCTGTGAACAAGGGTAAGGCAGTCTACACAGCCTATCTGGACCTCGCCAAGCCCATTGATACCATCCCCCCACTCTGGAATCATAGATAAACTTACTAAGTTGGGCATAAATCCCTACATCACTCCAGTGGCGGCTGGTGACTTCAAATCAAAGGGGGGGCTGCAGGAGATAGCCGAATGAGTGAGGTCAATGGGAAGGGGTGCGGACAACTAGAAAGGGGAGGAGCTATGCTCAAAACCACAAAAACTAAACTTTAATTAAATATGCTGTCCTGGGTGCCAAACCCTCATTATGAGAGTCCAATCAAGACAAATGAAGTGTAAAAGAATAAAAATATTTCAATGCATTGGCTGCTTGACAGCTTACTTAATATCTAGATGGAAACAAAAAGGTTGTGAGGCATGAAAAATTAAATTACTTTTTAAATACATTACTGGAATGCCAGTCAAAAATCAAGTATAAGAAAAACAAGCAGCACTCAACTCAAACCACTTCTTCTTGCACTGCAGTTCTAATTATAATTTATATTCAGCTTTATTAAAGTACCAAGTAACATGCTGAAAGTAGCAATCTCTGTGATGCCCCCACTTGTAAAAATGTTTCTTATCCAAAAAAGACCTGCTGCCTGACAACTATCTACTTGTTTCATGGGGATAACATGATCAAAGTAAAAAATGAAAAGCAAACAGGAAACAAGCTCAAGATACATTGCTTAAAGGATTACTGTACAGGTTATGGACCACACATGAATGCCATTCTGCTTAGTTTACGGGTAAAGCCCTCAGAGATCACTAGAAGTCTCCAACAAGTGTAATGAGCTTCTTAAAATAATGTAATCCTGTCCTTTATTACAAATACTGTCATATGCATTTCAATACCCAACGCTTATACATTATCTAGTTAAGTATTCTCTGCATGGCAACAACAGAAAGGCTTCAATGATGGCAATTCTTTAACAGTATGCTTATTAAAGCTTACTTGCATGTTATAATCTCAGACAAGCTTACCTGATGGTCATTAAAGCATTGCTACTTAAAACACAGAGCAACAGGCACTTTCTGAGTAATAAGCATAAATCAACAATACAAAAATATGACAGAAGCCAGACCATTCTGCAAAATCAAGAACAGATGAAAAGCCACTGTAGTACTAGTGTCTACCTTGGATGGAGGGATACCCTGCACATTTACACTGCATAACTGCTCCTTGCCTTGCTTGGACACATCCAGAGTCACTACATGGGGGAGTGGGGTGCAACAAATATGTCACAATTTGAAATGTCTCTGGCTGACTGTGATGGCCCTGACACATTTGTCATACCTCTCACCCTCAGAGCAAAGCCATACATAGAAGTGGGACAAAGGCCCAAAAATAAGGACAATTTTTACAAATTGCTCTTACAAACTTAGAAAGATAATAGAATAGTAGGTCTTGCATTAGTATGACTTTTCTGAAAGATATGAAATCTGAAACTCAAATGTCTGTCATTATTTTCTAACTTCAGTCTTTAATGATTTACCACTAATTTGCCAAAAAAAACAATTTTATGAAAAATGGACCAAAAATGTGATGCAAAAATATAAAATAGCCACACAATACAGCTGGGAACCTGTCAAAGAAGGGTCACTTTTTTAATAATAGTACTGCTAACTTGAGCAGCTGACAAAATAAAAGAATCTACATGCATTTCTGAAATAAAAGTAATATATAACTCTGATTATTACAGTTATTTCTTAATTGTAAACCCTCCATGTTTTCTTCCAAAATTGCTATTTTGCGGAGGGATTATTAGGGGAAGAGCAACATTTTGAGCCAAATTCGGGGACAGTTTAGAGGTTTGGCTATGCCTAATTCCATAAAGCAATTTATTTGCATGTACCTCTCAATCTGTTAATGCAATAAATCTGGACAAGGCCAAATATATTGGGGGAACATATAAACAGTACTAAAAATTGCTCTTGTATAAACTGAAACAGTTGATAGAATAACAGGTCTTACTTTAGCATGCATTTTTCTGAAGGTTATGAAGTCTGAAATCCAGTGTGTCATTATTTAGTGGCTTAATTCCTAAATGATTTTCCAGAAAACCACAAATATTATGAGGAACAAACCAAAAATAAGAAGCAAAAATCTATTCATTCTGTGAAAATCTGGACAGTTGGAGGTATAGTTCAGCTGGGGCTGTCTTTGAGTTTGCCGCCCTTCCCCCTCACAAAATCATGGTCGAATGGAGCCCTCCCCCCTGCAGCCATTCCAATGATCCATTACTTGGCTATTTCACTCCATTTACCATAAACACTAATGTGCATACTGCGTTACTTCTATGATGATTTGGATTTCATTTGAAAGTTTTATTTTGCATTTTACAGCACAAACACTAAGACATCTGCTAAACAAAGCAACGCAGTCTCACAATGAAAACAGGCTTAGCATTAAAAACTTCTCTGCCCTTGAAACTCACATTCAGTGAAACAGCATGGAAACCCACATTCAAAGAAAATACATTTTGCCAGTGGCAGATAAAGATTAACTTTGGGCTGTTTTCAAATCATAGGCTCCTTGCACATGAAACATACATGTGCTCTTTGATACACCTTCCTGATTCTACTAAATTATATTCCTTGTACAATACAGTACAGTTGTTAGACAGCATTTTAAATTTATTGTTTTGAACATTTTTCCAGTAAATAATGAAACAAAATGCATGCACCAATGACAAAACTACCCAATTCAGAACATTTCCATCATAAAAATCTACTCAACCTTCAACAGTCCACCAGTATCAGTAAATATGCACAATCTTTGAAGTAGTAAAAGTCATCTAAATAATTCCACATTAAAGAAATCTGTAACAATGAAGAAGTTGCTGCTAGCAAACAACTTTATATGTCACTGTTTATTCATCTACAAATAAAGTGCCTGTGGCCCTTGAGGAATAAATTGCCTATGTTGCATGCATTACAAAAATGATAAGCTAGTAATATCGCAATAGGGACTGTATGGCAAACCGATAACAGGTTCAGGTTCATAGTTACTACTCTAGGTATCTTTGCCAAAAAGGACTGCAGCATCCACTCACTTTACAACACAGTACAGTATCAGCAATGCATCTATCTACTGTGGGAGTAGAACCCACAGCCTTTTGCATCAAAAGCAAGTGCACTACCTGTTGTGCTATTAATGCAAGCAGACTCAGAATAAGCAGCACTAAAGTTTTGTTCCCCTGCAGCTCTCAGCTCCTTGTAAAATCTACTCGACATGCAGTTGTATCTCTGAACTTTGCAGCACAAGAAATCTGGAAAAAGCCGAAATTTATTGGGGGGGGGGGACAAAGCCCAAAAACCAGGGACACATTTTAAACATTGTTTGTATAATGTTGGAAAGTTGCAAGAATAAAATGCTGTGT
>NC_056744.1:1264613354-1264708354 GCF_019279795.1 Protopterus annectens
CCCAGGGTCTTTTTTGGGGTTTTTTTTGGGTTTTTTTGGATGACTGTCTCATTCAAGCACAGAACAAGGACACTCTTCTTCGACACCTGGCACTTGTGAAAAGGCTTCAAACACGCCTAGGGTACACAATAAATGAAACGAAATCACAACTGGTACCCTCTCAAAAGATAACATTCCTGGGTGCAAGCTTGAATACAACTGCCCAGATGGCTTACCTCACGCCAGACAAGCAAAGGCAACTGACTACTTACTTCAAACTGATGGCAACAAAAACCCAGTCTTCTGCAAGACAAATTCTGCAGGCTCTGGGCTTCATGGCATCCTGCATACTACTGATTCCATATACAGGACTGCATATGAGGAAACTTCAATGGTACCTAAAAAGTTTATGGAGTCAACATTCTCACAGTCTGGAAACAATGATTCCTCTCATTCCCTGCCTGCAACATGAGTTTCTATGGTGGGCAAAGGCATGTCACCAAAACATGGGATGGCCATTCACTCTACCCCTTGCCACCCAAACCATAACAACAGATGCATCAGATTATGCCTGGGGGGCCCACATGGCAGGAAGATGCATTCAGGGCATATGGTCACCAAAACAAATGCATCTGCATATCAACCAAAGAGATGCTAGCTGTTCAAAATGCCCTTACAGCCTTCAAGGACTTACTTCATCCAGGACAACTACTGATAAAGACAGACAACACCACAGTCATGTGGTATATAAACAAGCAAGGGGGCACACACTCATACCCCCTCTGCAGATTAGCCATGGCACTGTGGTACACAGCTTTGACCTACCAAATACAACTTCAAGCTCAATTCCTGCCAGGAAAACAAAACACTCTGGCAGACGATTTAAGCAGAAACCTTATGGACCCTCACGAGTGGAAACTAAATCCACAAGTCTTCAGCATGATAACAGAGAAATGGGGAAACCCAGACATAGATCTATTTGCCTCTCCTCAAAATTATCAGTTGAAAAGATTCTGCACAAGGACTTATCACAGACAAGCATGGAAAGTGGACGCCCCATCCTTCAGTTGGAAAAACCCATCAGTTCATGCCTTTCCTCCTCTGCCTCTTCTCCCCAAGGTCCTCCTAAAAGTCAGACAAGAGAAACCAAAGATGATACTAATTGTCCCGGACTGGCCCCGCCAATACTGGCACCCAATCCTAAGGAACTTGTCTCAATACCCAGCTTGAACCGTGCATCAAAGACCACAACTACTGTCCCAGCAAAACAATCAGATCCTGCACAATCAACTACAGACTCTGAACCTGGCAGCATGGCTGATCATGTAGTCATACAAACAACACCTCTCAATAAAGCTGTGATGGATGTCATTTTGGAAGCCCGAAGGCCTAATACTAGAAAATCTTATGCTGACAAATGGAAGAGATTCTGTGCTTGGAATCAAGCACAAGGAACTGATACAGCAGAACCAAATATTCCTCAGATATTGCAATACTTAACTGAGATGCTTGACAAAGGCCTTTCTTTCTCATCAATTAAAATCCATGCCTCTGCCATTTCGGCTCATTACAATACAGAGCCACCAATTTTTTGTCATCCTTTACTAAAGCAGTATCTTAGAGGAGCCAAAAATTTAAGGACTCCTAGAAGATCACCATTGCCTGCATGGGACCTCAATTATGTGTTGGAAAAGCTCACCCTGCCTCCATTTGAACCATCTGCTACCGCTGATATAAAGTTCTTATCATGGAAAACAGCTCTGCTACTAGTAATTACTTCAGCAAGAAGAGTTTCAGAGCTACAGGCCTTCATGGCTATAGAGCCTTTTATCATATTTTACCCAGACAGGGTATCTCTGAGGACAAATCCTACTTTTATGCCTAAGGTGGTTTCCAGTGTGGCTCTTAACCAAACAATTCATCTGCCACCTTTTATCCAAATCCGCAAAACAAGGGGGAGAGAATTCTGCATTCCTTGGACGTACACAGACAACTAAGATTCTACTTAAGCAGGACTAAAGCTCTAAGAAAAACTGAGCAATTACTAGTGACATATGCTGCAGGATCAGAGGGCAAGGCTATTTCAAAGCAGACAATTTTAAAGTGGATAAGCCACTGCATCCGTTTCTGCTACTTACACCATGGTAAACCTGTGCCCAATGGCATTAGGTCTCATTCCACCAGAGCTGCAGCTACTTCAGCAGCCTTTCTAAGGGGAGTACCAACCAAAGACATTCTAGAGGCTGCTACTTGGAGTTCTGTTCATACCTTTACAAAGCATTATCATTTGCCTCTTTACTCTAAATCCAGGGCAGGCTTTGCCACTGCCGTTCTGCAGGGCCTTATAGCCGCTCCTAATGCTGTTTAGCTCCAGCCCCCCAACCATAGCTTTGGGATTCTACCCAAATGTAATGTCTGGAACAGTGAAACACGAAGAACATAGTACAGTTGTGTACACTTACCATAAATGTAGATGTTCGAGTGTATTCACTGTTGCAGTCCAGGCTACCCTCCCGCCATCCCCCTGTCATTCTGGAGTTTATCTTTCCTTCTTTATCTTCTACAACCTATGTGGTGTATTTGCTTGTAGATGAAGGTAAAGTTTATATTGATGCATGTGTATATATTTCTGCTAACTTTTTGGGGGCACCTGACATCGGGGGCAAGAAAAACTGAAAAAAATGGCGTTGGTTGCATGTTTTATACCCCTGACGACCTAACGTCATGGAAGAGGTGACAGCAACCAACGCACGACCCAAGACTTTGGAATTCAGGCCGACTGAGGGCAACCTGCCAGCAGATTACCCAAATGTAATGACTGCAACAGAGAATACACTCGAACATCTACATTTATGTTAAGTGTACACAACTGTACTTTCTGTTGGGTATGGCTGAGTCCATGCAGTTGTGCGGGTGCTTGTATACTGCACTGGCATACTGTTCAGCATAGCTGTCTGCATCATCTGAGGGTGGTGGTGGTTTGAAGCTGCTGATACCCATCCCTTAGGAGGTTGTAGTCAGCTTTTGAGACGTCTTTTAGCCTGATTACAGCTGGGGAGGGGTTGGGTGGGATAGAAACTTCAAATAAGACAGACTGATGATCTAATCTCACCAGGGAAAAGCATACTATGGGAGTGGTGCAATGGTTGCTCATGTTGTTGAGAACCAAGTCCAGTATGTTATCTCCCCATTTTGGGGATAAGACCAGCTGATCTAGTGCATTAGAACTGATGAAGTCAAGGAATCGGGTGTGCACATGAGTCCAGGTATAGTTCACCCGGTTTATTGTGGGTTAGTTGAAATCACCAAGGATCAGGGTGTTAGGGGGTACCTTGATGTAGTCAAGTAGGTCCAGGTAGGAGGTGTGAGTGTCCTGAGACATGGAGGGGGTCTGTTGCTGGCTAAACTTGGATGGGTGTTTTGCCAACTGTCAATTGTATTTGGAGTAATTCCAGTGCATCATGTTGGTAAACCAGTCTAGAGGTGTGTCTGTCCTTAATGACGATAGAGGCTCCACCACACCTAGTCTTTTCAATCTAATTTTGGGGTCGCAAAGTGTGGAATGAGGTATAGCCTGGTAAGGCAGGGGTGCTCTCTGCATCCCTGAACCAAGTTTCCGTGACTGCACAGACATCGTCATCTTCCAGTGTGAGGAGAGCATCTAGTGAATGCATTTTCAGATTAAGGCCCCTGTTACAGAAGTGACAGACAGCTCCAAATCACTTAAAATGTTAATAAGGTCATGAGTGCTGCAAAGAAGTGCTTTCTCTGAACAGTATAACTATAAAACTGCAATGAGTGGCATTATTGACTGACAATAATCTTCAGTGATTCACCAGAAAAAAAGAAGCTAATGAGGGAGAGGACATAAACATGAAGCAAAAATCAGTGTTGCTTTATAGAACTGGAGACAGATAAGCAATAAACCTTTCTAATTCACTTATACATTAACATAACAGGTTTTTTTTTTATCAACATGTATTTTCTGACCACTTCAACAAAAATTACAAAACTCTAACAATAGTGATTACTGACCGACTATAAATGTTAGCGATTTTTAACCCTCAGTGATTTATCAGAAAATGAAAACATAAGTAAAGAAAGGTGTGGCAGTTGACACAGAGGATTAATGATCTAAACTCTTAGTAAGCTGCTTCCCGTAGTCAAAGATTCTTTCTACCTCCATTTGTCTGTATGACTTTGAGTAAGTTATTTAACTAGATAGTGCTCTTGGATTGCCCATTTACCTGGTTTAAAAAATGAAAAGATAGGTTGTACACCCAGACATAAATACTCATATGTATTTTCTGAACAATACGAACAGAGCTCAAAACATCAAGCATCTGTTTTAGTATTCATATCATCAAGCATTTTTAGTATTCTCAGGGAATGTGGCACTCAAGGGACCACACACTTTCAGAGAGAAGGGGGCATGTGCCCCCATATGTCCCCCCCGAGCTGCCCATGTAAACACCTGAGTGGTAATCTGTACCTCACTTACTGCACTCTTAGAGATCTGGTGCTCCTTGAGTTCCATATGTGAGTAAGGCAAACAGCTTGACTAACACTACAACCAGAGACCTTAATCATAATCATAAGATAACTGGAAATATTTAGACAGATAGGGTCATCACCTAGTGCCCCCCCAATTTTATCCGCAATAAACTACCTCTGCAAATTAAAACTTCAAGAAATACATAGCAAAGCAAAAGTAATCTCTGTGCAATACATTAAATCTCCTGTAATGGAGGCCCATGGGACATACCGGTGTTTTAGATAGATACATTTTGAATGACCATGATTTTTTACTTTAACATTTTAAAATATTTACTGGTGCCTTCAAGACAATAATGCCAAACCCCATGTGGTATATATTCACAACATATAAAGCTTCAAAAAATGAATTATTCTTGAATACTTAAAAGATATAAAAAGGTGTACTGCTTGATGTAAATGTCAGAGTAACATACTATGTTTTAAGCCTGATCAATGTAAAGCATATAGGAGAAGGAGCTTGTAAAATATTAGGCTAATAAAGGAATGGAACAGTCTATTAGTATTTATTAGACAAGCACGTAACATTACATCCGTGGTGGTGCAGCAGTAGCGTTGTTGCCTCACAGCAAGAGGTTCTCTGGTTTGATTCTCGGCTGGAGTGCAGGGAGTGCCTTCTGTGTGGAGTCTGCAAGTCCTCCCCGTGGTTGGGTGGGCGTTTGAAAGACATGCGTAAATGGTAAATAGGTGTGTCATTGTTGAAGGCTGAATGTCGAGCTGGCACCTTGGCATTCGTCAAAATCTACTGCCAATCATTAGTGGACCGGAGTTCCACTGTGGCAACCCCTAAGTGGGAAAAAACGAAAGACAACAACAACAACAGACAAGCAGCTTACATGAAGTTCAAGTCACATTTGGACAGATTCATGGGAAAGGGTTTAGAGTATTTTTGTGTCAAATAATACTGAAGTCTTTTAATTGTTTCTTGTTCTGAATTTTCATGCTATGCTATATTGCAAAGCTGAACAGTGGAGTAGAATATCTGGAAATTCTAGAAATTTAGTTTCCTCATTCATATGTCTGGAAGAGCTGCATCTGAATCATCCCCTTAATAAGTAACATATTTTATTCATTTTTAAGCAGTCTAATCACCACTGTATCCTTTGGACTGGCCCAGGGTTCTAAAAGCCTCACCTCTTTCTGTTTATTTACTTAGAACGGTTTATAACAAGAAGACAGGCTACCCATGTAAAGAAAACAAATAACTAAATGCAGTAGCCTTGAATTCTACCAAGAGCTTCTTTTTATCTGCCGAATTATAATGTAAGCAGAACTCTACTTCCTGTTAGGGGCACATATTAAATTTACAGAATGTACTTTGTTACTGCTGAGAATTTTAATACGATCTCTGAAGCATTTACATCATACTGAGTACAGTTTCCTATATTGGTAAGAATGCACAGCCTTCTAGTAGCTTCCTGTTATCTACAAGATGGATGACCTTTTTAAGGAACTTGAACCCTTTTCACGATTGTTTTCCTATTATTCTTAGTCTCATTATGTTCGGTGTCTGCTAGATAGATTCTACATTAGCACGGAACATTTGCTTTCAGACAAAAGCAATCATATATCAATATCTACCAAGAAATCGTTTCCTTGACAGGACATTGACCCTTCCTTTCCATGATATTCTTTTTAATCATCTAATGCTTCAACAGATTGTTAATGAAAACCTCACATTTTAAGATCCGGTTTGAAAAAAGTACATGCAATATTATACAAGGCACGGATTCACAAAAGTTTCTTCTCACTTTAGGTAATATAGCATAATGTATAACAAGGATTATATGAAGATTATTTCAGCAAATAGTTTAAAGAAAACACAAGACAGATCCGAATGAATGTAATTACTCTTCAGGATACATTAAGTTAACTTCAGCAATAAAAAGTGGGAGCAGGAGAACAAAATATGACATGACATTTGGTGCTTATCAGAATGAAAAATGAGAGAGACATTGATATTAAATGTTGCAGAAATACAGTGTGTCCATAGAGCTCATATGTGTGTGTGTGTGTGTGTGTGTGTGTGTGTGTGTGTGTGTGTGTGTGTGTGTGCGTTAATTCATTGTTTAGGAAAACAGCAATAGACAAAAGATGTCATGTAAATGACATAGCAGCAACTATACCAGGAAAAAAAAACATTTGAGGCTTTCAAAGAATAACACAGCAATCTTTAAACAACAATGCTTTATTCTACATCATGCTATGCCACTTTCCTTGAAAAATGGTATTTACTTACCATAAAGAGACATCTGTGATAAAATGTTTCTTTTTTCTTTTCTATTGGGACAGAATACACCACAATAGTTATTCACCTATATACTTTTTGATGAGCAGACTGGCCCCACTAGGCCATTGTCCTGTTATCAGAGGAAAATTGAGGTGGTATTTATACAGACTTAAGGACATTTGATCAAAAACAGGGAAACTAATTAAAAAACTATGAGAATCTGAAAAACCTGGTGGCTGCAGCCCTTGCAGTCTGTGTCACTGCTGGCCAATCAAAGTTCATGATTCCTTATGTGACACCTTATAGTAGGGAAAGCACTAGGGAAGTGCAGGTAAGCTGATATCCACTAAATGTATGCATTACAATTTTCATAACAACTGTGGCTAACCAGTTTAATCTTTTACTCCATGCAGAGATTGATGCACATGATTCAGGCAGAGCAGTGGAACTGATGGCACTGTAAGATGCATTCTCAAATTGATTTTCTTAAAAATTAGAGCATAGTACAACAAATATAAGACTCATTCTTGAAAAACTAATGTCTTTCAGCTTTTCCCAGTTAGGGGTAGCCACAGTGGAACTCTGGTCTGCCAATGACTGGCAGGTGGATTTTTACAGTGCCGAGGTACCAGCCCGATGCCCAACCTTCAAAGAAGGCTCACCCATTCATGCACACACCTACCTGCATGTCTTTAACATCACTCGACTGCTGGGAGGACATGCAGACTCCACACAGAAGGCACTCCAGCCGAGAATTGAACATGAGAACCTCTTGCTGTGAGGTGACAATGCTAACCACTGCACCACTGTGGCTCATTCTTGAAAAGTTTCCTAAAGAGGCTAAAGAAATGATTAACATAGCAAATCAGGAACTGACTGGATAAATCAGGAATCCCAATATTTGCACAAAAAAAAAAAAAAGATTGACCAGGTAGAGGTATAGAAGTTAGCTGTTAAACATGGAAATATAATCAGCCACTGAATAAAATGAGCAATACCAAAACTACAATTGAAAATCTGGTTTGTGTATATGAGGTATGATTCTTTATAGCAAGTTGGGTCTTGGCATTATAAGTCTTTCACACATTATAGGATCTTTTTAGCACACTTCCATTTAACACTCATTTCTACTTGCACCATCATGATAGATTTTGCTGGGGGGAGCTCTTCCTTAAGCATATAACCTACAGTTAAAGACAGCAGCACAAGAAAGGGCAGGATATGAGAAGTATAATGATGCTGAGACCACTAGTCTAAGATGTACTGCAGTGGAGTTGTTATAACTGAGTGAGACACACATTATTGATGAGTAGAGTATGAATGTTATAGGTGGAGAGAAAAATACACTGATACTATCCATGTATAATTCACTATACTGGAGATATAAGATACACAATATTTCTATCTATACATTAATATTTACAAAAACTGCAGTGGTGGTGCTGCGGTAGCATTGTCGCCTCACAGTAAGACATTATACTGTTCAATTCTCAGTTAGAGCATCTTCTGTGTGGAGACATGCGTGAATGGGCGTACCTTCGTTGAAGGTTGTGCGTCAGGGCCGGCAACTCCGCACGTAAAAATCTACTGCCAACCATTATCAGACCAGAGTTCCACTGTAGTGACCCCTAACTGGGAAAAGCCGAAAGACACAACAACAACCACATTAATATTTACAAAATGAAGAGACTTAAATAAATACACACATGTTAACCAGCCAGTCCCATTGGGCATGTGCACTCCCTTTTCAGGGTCAGCTCAGGAGTAACAGATGGCTGCTGCTCAATGTCAAACAAGAGACAAATGGAGGGTGATGGAATCAAGCCTTCGACCACAAGAACTGCTGCTCACAGCCTTAACCCTCTCTGCCAACTGCCACACTTGCAGACTTACAAACTTTTCTGTGAGAGCTAATTAGAGACCTTGTAGTCAGGTGTGAATGACCTGAGCCATACCTCCCTGGTCTATATGAAAAGAGACATGGAAGAGCTCTATGATCATGTATGACCCTGACCCTGAATAGCATCCTGCCCTCACCAAGAATGATACCACAGTATAAAGAAAAAAATTATCAATTTCAACAATTGGCTAAGTTTCTGGTGTAATTCAAAGGGGATCCAGTGTCTGTCCTCCTGGGATAACATGCTCAACAAGCCACGCTGCTTCACTAGAGATAGCCTGCACCTGTCATCCTTAGGCTTTCGAATACTGGCCAAGGCTCTTGCCACCCCCATAGTGCCTTTTTTAGCCAAGGCTCAAAATACAAACCCACCACTGTAAATAGCACAAGTAACAAAAAACTGAGGGTAATGCTACTCAATGCCAGAAGTCTAAACCTCAAAATGCACGCACTAGAGGCACTCCTCAGTATGGAGAAAATCGATATATGGGCAGTAACAGAAACCTGGTTTAAGGCTCCAGAGAGCATCCCAGCATGAGGCTACAACTCATACCATACATTTTGGCTACAGAACCTGGACCGATATATAAAAGGCAGGGGCGTATCCATATTCATCAAGGATACCCACACCTCCACTTAGTGGCACAGCACGATGCTTCAGAGATCATACACATGCAACTAACAACGGGCAAAACTGCAATTCAAATTGTAGCTTGCTACAGATCACCCACCATGTCCCAGGACTCCAGTTCCTTGTTTCTGGAAACACTGGGAAACATAAAGGTCCTACCAAACACCCTAATATTGGGTGATTTCAACTCCCCAAACATTAACTGAGAGAACTACTCAAGTACTAACTCCCTTGCCCAGCATTTCCTAGAATTTATAAACTCAAACACCATGGATCAACTGGTCAACACTCCCACCAGAGGTGACAACATATTGTACCTGGTCATCACCAACATGGGTGACCGGTATTCCACACCAGAGGTCAACCCCTTGCTGGTTAGATCTGATCATAAACAAATCACTTTGGATATCCACATTCCACCCCCACGCTCGGACAAGGAAACCACCATGAAAAACTTTTCAAAAGCAAACTTCATGTTACTTAAGACTGAGGTGGAAAGTTTCAAAGCACCCATAATAAAGGATAACGTTGTCCAAGCTGCAAAATCCTTTAATAATGCATTCTACGGGCACCTACAAGAATGCATGGGTCGTGCTATCCCAAGTAAAACCAAGACTCACTCCTCCAAAAACAGGAAACCAGTCTAGTGGACCCCTGCCATAAACAAGCTATACAACAGAAGGAGGAAACTAGTACAGAAAAGAGTAAAATCCCAAGAAGGGAAGACATCCCTGATCAGCATCAGCAAGAAACTACGATCCCTCATAAAATCATCCAAGGCGAGCTTCGAAAGAAAAATTGCCAAGGACTCCAAAGATAACCACAAGGCATTCTTTAGATATGTCAAGAATCTAAGCAGCAATGCTCAGATCTGCTCGGAGTTAGTGCAGAATGGCACAAAATACAATGAACCGACCGATATCGCCAACATCCTGGCAGACAGTTTCAGTGCAAACTTCACCCCCCACCCCAAAAGGGTGCATAACCATAGAGTCACACAGCAATGAATATTCTGCTCCACAAAGGTGGAGCCACAACAGACCCCGGGAACTATTGCCCCATAAGCCTGACTAGCTTGGTCTGCAAGGCTATGGAGCACATCATCATTGAACTCGTTGACAGAGACATTGGGAACCTCCAAACACTGGACCCTACCCATTTCGGCTTTGTTAAGGGCAGTTCATGTCTCCTAAACCTGGTGGACTTCTTTGAGACCGTTACCGAGGCTATAGACGAGGGAAAGGTGGTACACACAGCCTACCTACACCTCGCAAAGGCCTTCAACACCATTCCCCATTGTGGTATTATAGACAAGCTCACCAGCCTGAACATAAACCCCTATGTCACAAGATGGGTTGCCAACTGGCTCACAGACAGAACCCACATGATGAGAGTTGCAGGAGCTAGGTCCGATTCTAAACCTGTTACAAGTGGTATTCCTCAAGGCTCAGTCCTAGGACCCCTCCTGTTTGGCATATACTTCTCTGAGGTACAGGCAAGCACAGAAGGACTATGGCTGACGAAGTTTGCTGACGACTGCAAACTAGAGGCTATAATTGACTCTCCGGCTGACACAGACATCCTCCAAACAGGTCTCACTGAGACAGATACCTGGTGTCAAAATCATGGCCTCAAGCTAAATGCCAAAAAGTGCATAGTCATCCCCTTTGGAAAAAACAAAGTACCCACAAACTACCACATAGGTGGCAGTCCCCTAAATACGGAAGACGTAATAAGGGATCTGGGGACCCAAGTAGATAGTAACCTCTTCTTTAATAATCGCATTGCCAAAGTGGTTAGAAAATCCTTCTGTGTGGCCCACCTAATCACAAAAGGGTTCGCATCCAGATCAAAAGAGGTCTTTAAGCCCCTCTACTCATCACTCATCAGACCCCATCATAGAGTACAACTCCCCATTTGGGATGTACCTTACAAGACACTTGCAACAGCTGGAAAGACCACAGAAGTACCTCACCAAGAGGATCACTGGCCTCAAACAGATGCCCTATGCAGTTCGACTGAAGAAATTCCAGCTGTACTCGGTTGCATACTGCCTACTCAGAGGCAATCTCTGCCTGACATACAAGGCCATGTCCAACCCAGAATTGATCGACATGCTCCACTTAAAGAAAACCATATCCCCTTGAGCCACATGCTCTAGGGATCTAAACCTCACCCCAACAATAAATAGGACGTGCTGGAGGGATAGATTCCTGTCCCAGAGACTTCCCATGCTTGGAACAAGATTCCAATGTACATTAGGCAGAGCTCCTCCCTAACACTCTTCAAGAGAAACCTTGACGAGTGCATGGGAAACAGAAAGTTTACTTCTGGGATCACTTCAGTGACTCTGCTGGAGAGAGGCACAGGGGGACTAATCTAAGGGGGCGGCAAAAGCCAACACATTCTGGCTAGGCTTATAAATGCCTTTGGGCAGATAGCCTAGTACCTACCTATGAACGTATAATACTGATTCTGAGGAGATATCATATTTTATAGCATGAGAGATGTTGAGTGTTTATATTGTTAATTATGGAAATAGGCACCATTCTTTTCTCAACAAACATGCACACAGAAATAAATTTCTTGCTCTCACCTGAAAGCTCAAGTCTCACTGAACAAATATATTGCTGTCAGTAGGACTGGTATTCATAGAGAGGCTAACTGGAATTTCTAATATATGAAGAGTTCGGTGCGTGAAGTGCCAGAGAGCTAATCAGAGACCTTGTAGGCAGGTGATAATACCTGCATGGCAAGCAAAGGAACACACAAGAAAACAGAGATGCAGCAGAAATAGGATGATCATTGCTGTGTTAACATATGGCAAAAGCAACACTACAGCACCATGCATGTCCAACATCTGGAATGTCAGAGTTACTTCTCGGTTCAAAGGGCCACCATAGAGGACAGCAGGAGTACCTTAAGGTTCCTGCCCAGAAGAAGAGGAAATTCCTGCTCTCCCAGACACACCTTGCAGTATACCACTCAAACTGCAGATAATGAAAATTTGTACAGAGGCCACAAATCTGGACAGCTCATTAGCATATTTCCATTCCTAATAGCATAGCCCCTCACACATCAAATATGAATTTAGGATTCCACCATTCAGAAACTCAAATTTAAAAAGCTAAAACAGAATGACAAAATGACACAAAGTATAAGCAGAACAATCAAGTTTTATTCGGGTTACGGGCTGACTAAAGTGTACTACTATAAAAATAAAATATATATTTATTTGTAAAAATGTAATTAATAATAAATGCAGGACTGCAGATTTAAGTGTCACATGACTGTTTTTTCTTTACATTTGGTCAGGCCCCACACATATACAGACAGTGGACTGGAACCAGGTTTTAGCATTTGTATGTTTCTGTCAAGCACTGCAAAAGCCAAGAATTAAATAAGAACATGCATTCTTCTGCTTGGTGTTTTAAGGGCCAAAATGTGTGGCATAACTAATGGCCATGTCAAGTCTTTGCGCAAATAAATATCCAGCAATGTGATAGGTGTGATGAGCACTGTCAATACGTGTGATACATGCTAACAACACAGACAGCATCACCCCAAAGAAAAAGAATTAACATGCTTCAACACAGGGAAAGGTTAAGGGCCTAATCACCAGCAATAACTGCCTGGGCGATAAGAGCATTCATCAGCTTGTGTACGTCTATGCTCTTCAAGCTAGGAGGCTACCAGAACTTTGGATACTTATTCCTCAATCAGCAATCTCTGCAACTTTGAAACAACAAAAAATGATCTACCACTGATACAGCAAATGTGAAACATACACACCAAACTGTCTAGTTCTACCATAGGTTCAGCTTACTAGTCAAACAGCCATTAAATAAGCACAAAGACAGCTGCAGTTTGCTTGAGCTAAGACAATCCCATGCCACTTGTGCAAAAAAAAAATAAAAAACACTAGCTTAATAAACTGACTACAGCTAAACAAGCATTATTCTTACTTAGTTTGGTATACAACATGCAGAGAATGAATGAGATATGAACTTCACAAATGAGATGGCATGTACTAACTCCAGTGTTAACTGCAAAGTGAAATCACAACTTTTGTCAAAGAAAAATGCTCTCATACTAGCAGTCTTAATTTAAATTGAAGAGTAGTAAAATGTCTTCATAGTGGCTTTATTTAGGAATGATCTGAGGTGGTGGTGGTGCGGTAGCGTTGTCGCCTCACAGTAAGACATTGTCCTGTTCGATTCTCAGCTAGAGCGTCTTCTGCGTGGAGACATGCGTGAATGGGCGTACCTTCGTTGAAGGTTGTGCGTCAGAGCTGGCAACTTGGCACGTAAAAATCTACTGCCAATCATTAGCGGACTGGAGTTCCACTGTGGCGACCCCTAACCAGGAAAAGCCGAAAGACGCAACAACAACAACACTCTGACTATAGGTGCAAAGCCAGCAAATGGTATAGGAAGAAAGGGCTATCAACAAAGTACAACAGCAATACCTTGTAGAAAAATAAAGGAAAATGGACATCATATGATAATGACTCACCCTTGACTGTTGCTTTTGAGGAAACTGAAGCAATATTCTGTTTTGTTTAATTGTTAAGCACATTGAAGGCCACACTCACCTCTCTCAGGTGTTTCTTCAGGAACCAAGGGCAGCTGTGCAACTTGTTCAGTCAAAAGAAATAAAATGATAAAAAATCATCACCACTGTGGCCAGGTTATGGGGTGTAGTGAGGAAAGACACTGATCTATAACACATTGAGGTGGTGGAGTTGATAAAGGCCAGGCACAAGTTCAGTTGGCTGAGGAGAGGAGGCACTTGTCACTACCACTATGGACAGATTGATGCATTGTTTCCTGCAGGTACTGCTTTCCTTAGTACTTTTTCCAAGGTATGGTTTTGGTAGTTGGACAGATCCTTGCTGCAGTTACATTATTATATTATAGAGGCATGTTGCATACCCTCAGTTCATTGGTGGTCTGCAGAGTCCATACAGGAAGCCGTCCTGAGTCATTGATCATTGCGGTGATCTTTACACCAAGCTTCTTCACCCGCACTGCTCTCTATAAAGTGTGTTTAATACCAGGAATGTCTCAGCTTGAATTGTATTCTAGTGCTCCACTTGTTGTTTTGATATTGTAGGACTGGAGAAGGTGTTTAACTACCCACAAAATGGAATGTCCCATATAACAGCAAAATGCAGTTACATTTATCTATAATGACATTTTCAAAAGTTCGGGATTTCTGTGGAAGCATAGCACCTCCATCCAAATTCAATCATTTCTATGTCTTTTAGGGAACTGCTACACTTCAGTGGAGTTACAGGAGAGGGGTAGATGATATAGAAAGACAACATAAGCAAGTTCAACTTCTACACACTAATATAAACTATAACTATGTCTACAAGTGTAGCTAAAGTTTATTCAAATTTGCAAGAAGTTTACAAGTTCAATTGATTGTGCTAAAAACATTACAGACAATTGAGCAGTACCTATTTTGGTCTCATGTTTGACTATAACAAGTACAATTTATTGTGTTAAAAAATAGTCAAACTATTATGATTTGCATCTCACACTTGACTACCTGGAATGCATTGTACCATAAGAAAAAATTTAAAAACGGATTTGCTGGAAATTAGAAAAAACTGCCCTTAAGATAAGTTCATTAGAATGCTGTTTTTTTGCTGTCCTTGGGATTCTGAAAGGTGTCCACCATGATCATGTTGAGGCAGCTGCTGTTTACTGAAAGGCGCTCACCATGATCGTGTTGAGCCAGTTGCTGTTTACTGAAAGGTGCTGACAATGATCGTGTTGAGCCAGCTGCTGTTTATTGAAAGGTGCTCACCACGATTGTGTTGAGCCAGCTGCTGTATACTGAAAGGCGCTCTCCATGATCATGTTGAGCCAGCTGCTGTTTATAGAAAGGAGCTCACCATGATCGTGTTGAGCCAGCTGCTGTATACTGAATGGCGCTCTCCATGATCGTGTTGAGCCAGCTGCTGTATACTGAAAGGCGCTCTCCATGATCGTGTTGAGCCAGCTGCTGTTTATAGAAAGGAGCTCACCATGATCGTGTTGAGCCAGCTGCTGTATACTGAAAGGCGCTCTCCATGATCGTGTTGAGCCAGCTGCTGTATACTGAAAGGCTCTCTCCATGATCGTGTTGAGGCAGCTGCTGTTTATAGAAAGGAGCTCACCATGATCATGTTGAGCCAGCTGCTGTATACTGAAAGGCACTCTCCATGATCGTGTTGAGCCAGCTGCTGTATACTGAAAGGCGCTCTCTCCATGATCGTGTTGAGCCAGCTGCTGTTTACTGAAAGGTGCTCACCATAATCATGCTGAGCCAGCTGCTGTTTACAGAATGGTGCTCACCATGATCGTGTTGAGCCAGTTGCTGTTTACTGAAAGGTGCTGACCATGATCGTGTTGAGCCAGCTGCTTTTATTGAAAGGTGCTCACCATGATCGTGTTGAGCCAGCTGCTGTTTATTGAAAGGTGCTCACCATGATTGTGTTGAGCCAGCTGCTGTTTATTGAAAGGTGCTCACCATGATCGTGTTGAGCCAGCTGCTGTATACTGAAAGGCGCTCTCCATGATCGTGTTGAGGCAGCTGCTGTTTACTGAAAGGAGCTCTCCATGATCGTGTTGAGGCAGCTGCTGTTTACTGAAAGGTGCTCACCATAATCATGCTGAGCCAGCTGCTGTTTACAGAATGGTGCTCACCATGATTGTGTGGAGTCAGCTGCAATTTACTTTCTGGAAACAGCACAGCTTTGAGATCATTAAAGATTAATAAAGTGAAAATGTTAAGCTGATAACACAACTTAAGAATCCTGCACATGGCCGGTGCAGGGCCTACACTGAGGGAGAGTCAGCTCCAGTGGCAGCTGTCTAATGTGAAAAGCAGAACTGGTAAACATTATGCATGTAAGTGTGCTAACGCAGCTTAGCAGGTTTATACTCTCACAAAAGCACCAATATGATAAAAGCTACTTATCAGCCTTAAAGGGCAGATTGCATATTTGAAATGTATTTTTTTTTACTAGATTAAAGGGAGGAAATGTGAGGATATGACAGTAGAAAAAAGGAGACACAAACAGAGAGGAAGACATGAGGGAAACAGGAAAGGTAGGAAGATTACAATTTTTCTGCAGGACAGGTGCCTGTTTTCTCTAGGTAAAATGGGAAAGATGTAAGGGAAGTGACAGAGTAGCAAGCTAGTGAGGGTAGTTAGCAGGGGAAAAAGCAAAAGCACATGACAGAGACAAGACTGAAATGAATGGTGCAGACACACTGAAGGAGGGGGATGACAATGGAGTTTTAGACAGAAAATAAATAAAGGGAAGATGATGGCTATGGTGAGGATAAGACAACAATTTGATGGGGAAAAGGAGAGTATTGCCCCCAGTACCTCCCTGCTCATATCATACCAACTGGGAGTTTACAAACAACTTTGGGCTCCCACACCGCTGTATCCTGACTCAGATACAGCTACCCATTGTGGGCAGGGTCCTAACTCTGCATACTGTAAAAGAATCTTTTTAGGTGGCCAAATCAGGCATTAGTGTGCCAATCCACCAGCTCTTGCACCACCTTAGTAAGCTGCCTGTAGGTGACATACTCATCAACCATGGCAAATGCACCTTTGGAAAAAAAACATTACTCCCAGCTGATGAAGCCTTACCAGGGGCAGAGGTGGAGGGCCTATCAGCCTCTCCTGAGGAAGGTAAATGTGTTATGGGTGCTGTGCCATCGGGGTTTGTTGTCCAGTGCAGAACCACAAGGAACTGCCATGGCAGTTGCTGTATATACATACAAAATAAATGAACAAAAACAACTTTTCAAACAAAACAAATACATTAAAAAGAAAAGACAGTGACAAAGGGTGGGGTGGGGAGAGTGCAGACCTCAAGTAAAATACAGTTCTATTAGCAGATAATCACAATAACATGCTAATCCAGCAATGCTATTATGGAGATAGAGAGGTGAGATACACAGATGAGTACAGGCAGTGCAAGGATATATACTGATACGTGCTACCTACACTTAATGAGCAGGCGATATGAAAACATGTATACCAAGTGGGCTGTCTAGGACTGTCCTGTGTACTTAATCTGCCATACTTAGGATGAACTGTACTAATGTGAAAACCCAAGAATATCTTCTATTGCCTCATACCTTGCATCATATAAGATATCCTGGACAATCTAGCAAAGCCAAGCAACCCATGAGCTGACATGACTCCCTTCATAGGATCAATGGATTCCTTACAAATACTATGAGAAAAACTCTAGCCATCACCTTGTTATTGCCAACTCTCTTATATACTGCTCCTGTCCTAACAAGCTTAAACAATACTCAAAGAAAGAAACACACCGCCTGCTATAATAAAATAACTAAATTTGCCACCAATCTCCTTCATAGGACACACTATTGTCAAAGCTTAAAGCAATTAAACTGACTTCAACTGCACAATTACCAAACATATTCACAACTAACTATAGTACACAGACTCATTTATCATCCAGAAAAATGCCCTGTGCTACAAAACTTATTACTGCCCTACTGTCCAGCAAGGGACCTTCATTCTAGTAAGAAATTCTTACTACTCACAACTAAGTCAAATAAGGTTACAGGAGACGCACTCTACTTCCAATACATTGCTAAAATCTGGAATAATATCCCCACACAAATAAAATTCTTGACAAACTCAATACTTTTTAAAACGTTGCTTAAACAACATCTTATTTCTTAACCAGTGCTGGTCCTGCACATGTTCATGACCAGGTTACAATTTTGTGCTCATCGTACGATACTCTCTTTAAACAGAATACCTCTCACTGAAATGACAAAACAATGTTTATACAGAACTGCTACCTGCACAATCCAGTAAGCTGCACATGGGCTTTCACTTTAGTAACGTGTACCTCTGTAAACCCTTAGGATGTGTAAATGTAACTACTGTATGTTTATAAATGCAAATAGAAATGTAACTACTCTGTGTTTAACTGGAACTAAGTATAATGCAATGCAAGCAAATGGAGCTTTTCTCCCTGGGACTCCACCAAAAATGGGGATTTACCCAGTCGGACTTTCCCAGTACACAAAGACAAATAAATATTACATGAATACCAGACTGACTACAATACATGGAAGGTCAGCAACAACAATAAAATTGGAAGCATTTCCTATAGGTAATGTGTCAGATATGAATGTCCTACTATGAGATTAATACATCTCAAAACTACTGCTGAGTAATGGATAAATACACTTCTACTTATATGACAGAAGACATGTGCACTTTAACCTCTGCCTGGAATGGTGGGACATTCTCTTCAGGTTCTGGAGCTTGCTCATTGCAATAGCCTCCTGGGTTGTGGATTAACATAAAAAAAATATTTTGCAGTCCAGACTGCTAGAATAGAAAAAAACAAAGTATAAAAAGATCTTTACGGTATACTTACAATACATCTCTTATGCCCTTACTCTGACTTCTCTTATTCCTATTGGATAAGAAGATTTAAATGGCACTTCCATGGGTCACTATAATGGTGCCTGCATTACCTGCCAATTTATGATATACATAGGGCATTAGTAATGTCCCTGGTGAGACAGTGCTAGGCATTCAACTTACACAGGAGATTCAATTAGGAGTCCCCAAGCAAAGAATCCCATGGTCTCTGTGCAGGAAAAGGAAGATCTTGGTCTCCTTAGTGCATGATACAAAGCCATTGGAAGCCAAGGCCATACTATACACCTCAAACTACAGAATCATGCCTGGCATTCTAAGAACTGTTACGCTATATTGAAAGCCATGTTAAATGGGCCATGCCATTATGACTATGTGGAAATGAGACTGCTATGCATGAAAAATTGCAGAATTTGTTGGGCTTTGGACCACGTTCTTAAACTACTGCACTGCCAGTCCTCTACAGCTCCTCTTTAGTTGATATACTTACAACATGAAATGCAACAAACCTTTTACTGACATTAAGAGACCCATACATGATGGGATGCACCAGTTGCAGGGTAGTTCCAGTGGTACAGAGTTTGATTCAATTGGCTTTCATTTGCCTACTGTGAGACCTAGATCAAGTCTCTTTAGCAACCTGAACAGTGATTGTTTGTTTCCAGTGGGCCTACCTAGAGGTATTATTACAATAATAATAATAATAATAATTATTATTATTACATGTTTTATTATTGTTCTAGACCATTTACATGTCAAAGTAATGTCCACACCTCAGGTTTATGGGCATGACAGTGAACTCATGTTTATCACACAGACTAAGATTATCCTCTTCATTAAAGCCACTATTGCACATACCTATTATATCTACACAAGGGACAGAGTGAAGGTTATGGGTTAGATTTATACTGGCAGTCTGCCTTGTTGTCTCCACAGGTGATGTATTACTTTTCTCTACCACCATGGATAAGCCATTTCCTGATGTCAGAGACAAGTCAAATCCTACAATGATGGCAGTAAATATCAGGCACTGACTGGGAGTACAAAGGCATTGTTTGATACAGAGATCATGCAAACCAGATCTGCTACCCATGGTGGGCTCATGACCACTGGTCCTGTGAACATTAACAGAGATACAAAGACTACAAACAATGCGCAGGTTGGTGGTGACACATGCAGTCTGGTAAGTCAGTTTCCTCCTGTGGCTCAGGCTTTATTGTCTGCCTCATGCTCTGTAGTGTGTTAGCATAACCATGTGGATGTATATACAGGTAGCTAAGACCTCACGAGTACCATCTTCTACTAAAACTGGCACAATAGTCCACCATAGACTAAGCCATCAGAACACTGCAATGCAATTTCAAGCAGATATGTGCAGCTATCAAAGTAGTGAAGCACAAATCCTGGTGCAGAATTCATTATACTGCCACTACTACAAACCCAGTACAAACTACTGTATCCCAAACATACCAGTGATGCTGTAACAAAAATAAGCAATGAGGCTCCTAACTTGCAATAGATCACAGTTGTGACAAACTGTGAAAGAAGCTACAAGACTGATTGAGTCCCCAGACTGGGTTTAAAATGCAAAAAGCTACATTTTACATGTAATTCTACTTATGGAAATATAATTCAGTATAATGTATAAACAATGCTAAAATCTTGCAAAAATACACAATCTTCACACAACTGCAAATGAAGCTATAAGAGTACAGTCCGAGAATAGACAAAAAATGTAAATAGATAATTTTTTGAATATAACATGGACAAAAAGCAGAGAAGTACAACAAAGTATTACCACACAGGTCACTGTAAGTGTAACATAAAATATTTAAGCAGAATTTAAATAAAAGCTTTTTGTTTTCCCTGTTGATGAAAATCTTCTCTCTCACACCTCCCAGAATCTTAAACAAAAGACTTTGGATGATGACAACAGCCAGTTATTTACTTTGTTATAAATGTATTAAACTGTGTAGTAGTAGTAGTATGTTTTTTTTGTTTGTTTTTTTATTGTTAGTAGAATTTATTATTTGTTGGACTGGCCTTTCTGTGATCCAATTGTAACGGGGTTGGTGACCCCACTTAATTTCCTTTCTTTAAAAAATTGGCATTACAAACAGTATCACCAAAAATACCATTTACACATACCATTCATTATCAATATACATAGAATGGAAATCTGCGGGTACAGACACATACACTACATTTTAATACATACGTACAGCCCAGTGTCTTTCACATTCATCCTAAAATAAAACAATATCTACAGATCCCCCAACAGTTGGGAAAGCATAAAAAATATATAAAAGTATTCAACCCCAAGTTTCAAAAGAGGCAAACAAATGTAAGCTGAAATCTGTTTTAGTTATAGCACTTCATAGCTGATGTGAAATGCTTCGTGCATAGTTCACATTCACACCATATCCTCAAATCACAAAACCTCACAGTCAAGAATACACGACTTGGTATAAAATCACACTCATGCTTTTGTGATTTTTCTGATGTAGTCTTTCTCCAAAACCACTTGTCTAATGCATCTTCTCCTACCCATATCTCTTGCATCTTTCGTACAAGACGTTGAGATGTACAGAAGGGAACAATCCAAGCTATGGTGGCTAGAATCCTTCAACAAACTTAGTTATTTGACTAACTTAGTTCTGTAGCTAGCAGCATCTTTAAACAAACTATTTCAAAGAAAACTCTGAACTGTCCTCTATCATGTGAGTGCTACTGTTACCAAGATTCTGCCCTATAGCTAACATTTTCTCTCTGTTTAATCAAAGATCCTCTCTCTCTCTCTGTTTTCATTTCATGGCATTTCTTTTCTTAGAAAATAAGTCCACTCACCTTGATTTTGCGGCTGATAGTGTGTTTACAAGAAAGAATGTGACCGTGAATCTTTGAAATGAAACTCTGTACAGCTATTCATTCTCTGAATACTGCTAATCTCAAAATTCTCTTTTCCATTTTCCTGCTGGAAGTTTTACACCCAGTAAGATATCCTCTTATCTGTTCCATGAATGTTGACCGCCACTGTATAACACTAAGCTAGTAAAATGCTGCAGAAGGGCATTCTCTCTTGCATGAAAGTTAACTATTTTTATATAAATATTATTTTAAAAATAAATTTGGAATTTTCTGGAAATATGTGAGAGGTATATCACTCAGTGGGTCCACTTCAGGAGCAAAATGGCAAACATGTTTGCAAAGCTGCACATTTATGAAGTACGTGTGGTGCAGATGTGTACATATGCCACATATGTGAGCATACAGGTCACATGCTTCATGCTTGCCATATCATGCATGGGGCATATAGTCAGCAATTCACAGACATCAGTGCTATCTGGCTTCATCAGCATAGCTACCACACCAGTTGCCTGTTGTTAGCATGACAGGAAGTACTATATCCATCTTATGCAACAGTTACAACCATAAGACTATGACATATAGGATGTGTGATATGTCTCCTGAGACAACACAAAAGTGTCTCACAGAGATAAAAATCTTTTTTAGTGTCACATGTTGGCCAGGGGCTTGATCTCTCACACCTGCTGGTGGGTTAGATGTAGGAGCAGGCCTGGCTTCAACCACATGCGTCATTAGGAGCAGCACCAGCTTACTAATGTACATTACTGTAGACTACAGTACTTACCACACTGTGGGATCAACGTGAGAGGTTGATCAAGGCCCGTATAAATAGTTGTTTTTCCAGGCAAATCTGGTCTAAAATATAACATACTCCAGGGCAAACTACATTTCCAATATAATGTTTTAGATAGAATGGTATTGTATACCACTCCATGCATGAAGACCTGTCAAATGCCCCTATTTTGGGTGAATATTGCTATTTTCAGGTCTGATTTACTTGCTTTTCGAAGTATGTCCCTATTTTCAGGCTTGATTTAACCTTTCACACAAGTTTCAGAATCTTCCCTCATTGCACATGATTTTTGAAGATGTCTAGTGCACAGAAAACCACACTACATGACCAACATACAACTGGCAGTAATAATCTGCAGAAAGAGATCGTGCCTTAACATCTACCTTTTAAGAAACAAAAATAAATGACTTTGTGTGGTAGAATATTGTAGTACATTTCATTAAACTCTACAGAATTCACACTGTTTCGTTGATAATGTGCTTATATTATTCCATTATTTTTTGTCACTCTGTTTTTTTTAATGTGTTTTGGAATAGCATATCACTGTTTTGGAATAGCATATCACATTGCTACTGGAAGGGGGAAGAATTATGTGCTACACAAATTTTATACTAATTAGATGATCAGGTTTTTGGCTGAATATACCTAATTTTGAAGTGCCTTTGTTGCTATAGTCAATATTTGCAGTTTGGCTGACATGTGCATGTGTACCAGAATGCATGTCACATGGAAAGATGTAGGATATGTGTGTGTGGGCTGACAATGATGTCAGGAATGCTCTAGTTTTAACAACTTACGCTGGCAAACCACGAGAATGTAGGGTTGCATAACAAGGGCATCTGTGGCTGACAATAATGACAATGTGGAAGGGCATGTATCAGAGACACAGTGATGCTACCTACAAAATTTAAGTGAGAGGGATCACCCCAGATTCACCATTACAGAATTTTCTGTACAGGTACTGGCTAAATAGATGGCCTCACAAGATCATGACCAATACCCTGTACTTGACAGTTTCACATGGCCTCCACCATCTGTCATGCATGCAGCCTCTGTGATGAGCATGCTCACTATAGAGAAGAGGTGTGTGTGTGTGTGTGTGTGTGTGTGTGTGTGTGTGTGTGTGTGTGTGTGTGTGTGTGTGTGTGTGGTGGAACCACCACTACTTCAGGATTGTCACTGATATGGCTATGACACTCAGAAACAATCATCATATGTGTAGGTCAGTAATCTAGGCACAAATGGCTACTGCACAAAGCACTGTGAAGCTGGTGGCTGTATTCCATAACTTGTGAGAAAATATGCACCAGCTGAACAGTGACCTACCTTTTTAGTAACTGGGAGCAGACAATGCTGACAAAGGTTGCTTGTGGTAAATATTGGCACCATGGGTACATCCATGAGACTCACTGCAACTTCTATTCAGCTTGCTTCTAAAGGCCATGCAGTCCCTGGCCACAAGATGGTCTAGATGTGAGGTGGTCAGAGGTCAGGTAAAAGCCAGATTAAGTCTGACTACAGAGACTGTTGGTTAGCTGGATTCACATCACCTGTGGCCATACAACCTGAATCCACTTTTTATGAACATCATCTAGGTTATGAGTAGCACAGACTCTCAGTTTCAACACATTAGATGTTTTGCCAAGGTGCAGAGACAGATAGTTGTAATTCTTTCCCCATCTCCCTAACATCAACTGGGTTGAACTCCAGTACTGTAAGTAATGAAAACTGACACTGTAGCTGGTCATACCATGGCAGCACAATCCCATCACTTAAGGATCTGATTCCTGACTCTCCACAATTCCGAAAATTCATAGCTGCTGTGTTTACCACCTGTGGCTCAACACCATATTGTAGTGCACAAACTGTCACAGTGTCTGCTCTGACCTGCACAAATAATGATGACTGTGCCTTGCTCATTCCCTAACCTGTTAGGGTATGATCCATGTGCTGCCCTGCTTAACCTAGTTACAAAATTTTACTCTGTGTTGCCTGTGTCATGGCCATAGTTTAGGGCAAGATGCTTCCTCTCCACCAGTGATGCAACTTATTGCACCGATCTCTCTCTCTGCTGTAGTTCTGCTGTGTGCTCTTCCTGACTCTCCTGTTTGTCATGATATCCTCTGCTGCTCCATCATTTCCACATAAACCAGCATGACATTCACAACATATTTCTTACTGTGTATGTTTGGATTATGTTGAAGTGCCCTTCCTGAGGTATCCAGACATAGGTAAACATCCCTTCACTTGTCCAAACTCCTGCTTCACTGCGTCTCCTTTTTGCTGTGTTATAGGCCATTTCCTACAGGATTTGATGGTCACATATTGGGATCATCACGCAGGACTCTAAGGCATATCTGGCATCACCTGTCACACAAAGACAATGTATTATTTAACATTTGTTGACCAGGAAAGCCCAACTAGGACATAGCCTATTCTCAGTGAAGGCCCATGGAGCTCCAAATACATGGCTTTGGAATGTGGGAGGAAACCAGAGTAAACCCACTCAAATGCAGGGAGGACATGCAGACTCCACACAGAAGGCACCCCAGCCGAGAATCAAACCACAGAACCTCTTGCTGTGAGACAATAATGTTAACCTCTAAACCACAGCACCTTATCTCAGCAAGCACAGTATCTATGTTTAAGTGCCTTTCTGTTTGGCATGTGTGAAACTACTTAACAGATGAGAAGTCCCACCTGCAAGAAGCAATGACAGAGCTCAGATGTGTGCTAGATGTGTGAAACATGTGAACTGCCAAGGCGAAGCATGGACACATTATAAAAAAAAATGTCCTGGGCATTACAGACCACTTGGCAGTTTAGGGAATGGAAGCCAGGCTCTTCAGAACAGGTGGGCTTGATAGCAACATTGCTGCAGTCAATGTTTTCTAGGATTTCAGGAAAATGAACCATCTCATAGAAGGCACGCATGCTGTCCAAGGGAATAGGATATGCTCCTCTACATTTAGTACCATAATACTGAGGAAGTGGTTAAGATTTTCCATGGCTGATGCCCACACTATCTTTAACACGTCCCTTTTAGGTCACTTGAACATCACAATAGCTAAGATGGTTAATGTTGCACATACTTTTGAGTCCACAGGAATGGACATACTATGCATATCTCTTGATTCTGCACATGGTTGACACAGTTTGAGTGCATTTCTTACATTATCGCTGTCCACTCACATATTGGCTACAGTCTTTTTGTTTGTACTTCATCTGTTGGTGTGAATGGCTGCAACAAGCACCATTGCAAACACTGGTTCAGGTGACGGCTTCCGACACATACTACTGTGTTACTGCAGTTGTTATTCTTGTTACTTCTAGCATGGTCCTTATGAAATGCACCACGAATCTTGGTGTTTAAAGTGGGAATATGGCACCTTTTTATACATTTATGAAGCAGACTTTATTTTGGGTTTCTTAATTTCTATAACTTCTAAACAAAGTGAATTTTTCTAGTTGCAAGCCAAAACAACTGAGACAGCTTAGCTGGAGACATTGAATGATTTTCAACAGATTCATCATTTACATGCCTTGCATATCACTCTGCTTTTGGACCACTGCACAGCCCTGATGTTTCCATCTTAGAATCACTTAAACCCTGTATGTGCCACTACATGTGCTAATTGGCACTGAAGAATGTGTTAACTATCTATAAACCCCAGTCTACATGTTTATGTAACAGGTTTTCTGTAATATGAGAAGTTGTTTGCAAATATTTAGTCTAAAAGGAAATTCTGGATTTTTTTGCATGATAATATATTACAGTATTGACATGAGGGAGTCAATGCATGGAGATTGCTGTTTGTAGAATTTTATTAGCATCATGGAAAGTATGCTGTCCCTTAAAATCCCCCCATGCCATTAGTTCTTATCTTTGCTGTTCTAGGGAACATGATATGCTCCTTTACAAGACATGAATTTATTCATTGCCTTCTGTTTAACGAGATTTCTAACCTAACATGCACGCCCATTTTCAGAGGAGGCCTAGGGAGCAGAGCTATGAATATAATTTTACAAAAGTTACAGCAAAAAAATAACAAGTAATAATTCAAGAAGATACTTTAAATATTTAGCAGTGAAATAATGCATTTTACAGAAATTGACAATGTATAATAAGATGCAGTTGCAGAGGAATGCTTTACAGATATGAAAGATTTACATACATTTGCACAAGTTATTTACAGGCTGTTAGAAGTAGTGGAATGTTGTTGATACACAGATTAGTGTTAAAACAGGTGGAGTCCTGTTTGCAGGTGAGAGTTAAAGAGGAGGAAGATAACAGAGGAAGGAGGAAGAGTGGGGAGACAGGTGAGCAGGAGAGGATTGAGTATAAGAAGGAGAAAGGAAATTCACCCTGGGGAGCACGTCAGTCGCCCTGCTAGACAGGGGTCCAGGGAAGTAAATAGTGTGGGAAGAAATAGCCAGAGAATTGTTATGGCTAGGCTTGTATAGGCTCTAGGGCCGATAGCCTAGTACCGAACTATGAACCTTAGAGCTTCGGTTTCAGCTGATAGAGTGAAGATAGTGGATTTGTGGTGGAGCCAAAGACAATCACAAGGCGTTTTTAGTTATATTCATAATCTCCAAAGCATAAGGCAGCAATGCACTGAGCTAATTGTGAACAATGTTACCTACACAGAGACTGAAGATATAGTGAACCTACTGGCTGGTAAATTTAACTCTAACGTCTCCCCTCTCTCCCCTCTATCTGTTCATCAAGATACATCTGAAACTGAATCAAGTCCAGCTATCACACAAGACCAAGTCCTAAAAGTGCTATCAAAAGCAAACATTTCTATATTGATGAGTCCTGACAATATCCTTGGATGTATCTTAAATAGCATGAAGCACAATTTAGCCACATCCCTAATGACATTATTCAGTCTTCGCCTCCATACAAGTTTTGTACCAAGCAAATGAAGAACAGCTACAGTTAATCCCCTACATAGGGGAGGACCTTCCACAGACTCAGGCAGTTATAGACCCACAAGTCTGACCAGACTCAAATGCAAAGCCATGGAAATACTTATCATGGAATTAATCACTCGGGGCATACAGAATCTCCAAACACTAGACCTGCAATAGTTTTGATTCATCATGTTCAGATCATGCTTACTCAAGCTAGTGGATTTTTTTGCTTGTTTGGAATTTGGGAACTTATGTGGACAGAGACCTAACTTTTATGCAATGCATATCTATTGTTGTAAGAAAGTCCTTCTATATTGCAGATTTTATAAATAAAGGAATTGTATCTAGATCCTTTGTCATGTATATGTTTAGATACATGTAACATCTGGAATGCACATAGAAATATCTTACTAAAAGGATACAATGCCTAAACAGCACGTCCTACATGGACTAACTCAAATCCCTGTCACTACACTCTATATCCTACAGACTGCTAAGAGGTGACCTGTGTCCGACATGAAAGGCATCCTCTGACCTATTACTGTTGACTTACTGCACATCAGTAGGTTAGATGACATCAGAAATATTCAGTCGAGGGATCTAAACCTCTTCTGCAACATCAATAGATGGTTTGGAGGGACAGGTATATTTCATAGAGGATATCACTGGTATGGGACAGATTTCCCATTCACATAAAACACAATTTATCCTTGTCCATTTTCAAGTGCAACTTAGATCTATGGATGCGAAACAGAAAATTTACCCTAGGACTACACCCCCAACTCCTATATGCTTCATCCCATGCATGGGTCCCCTCAAATTATCAATGGTAAGATCTCAGTTATTCTCATTAGGGGTAATATATGATTATTGACCATGGGATGGGTAAGGCTAATTTATTACCAAATGGGATAGTTTATTTCAAGCACAAAAAGGGAAACTGGCTAGGCTTAAAATGGCCAGCAAGGACACCTAGCCTATGAACCTATGACACTTAGCAGTTTAGTATCTGATACAGGATCTCTGTAGGTGTTGTGAGTCGAGGTGATGTTAATGGGTGCATTGGTTTGTAGGAAGAAGTAAAAAGCAATATATATATATATATATATATATATATATATATATATATATATATATATATATTTCATGTTTAGGATTATCTGGTGAGCTTTTACCAAGACTCTAATAGAGGAGAAAAAGTCTTATGTCACTGGCTGAAGTAGTGAGAGGTTATGGGCTGAGCATCCAATTGCAGTGTCATTAGTGTATTGTACTACAGAGACAGGTTTACTGGCTTTATGTGAATTGTTTGTGGCGATATTGACAATATTGAAAAGTTCTGGTCCTAGAATCGAATCTGTGGCACACCATTGGCAATGGGGATGAAGACGGAGAGTTTCTGATTCCATTTTAAAGCTTCTTGTCTGTTGCAGAGGTAACTGGACAGCCTGGTAAGAGAGGAGTGAGACAGTGACAGAACTGCTAGTTCATTAAGTAGAAATTGGTGGGACACTGCATCAAATGCTTTTGACAAGTTCAAGAAAAGGGAGGATACGAGATTGCTATTGTCCCTATTGGCATTTATAGTTTCAGAGAAACTAAGAAGGGCTGCTGTTGCATTGTGGTGAGGCCAAAAGTCATGGTGTGTGGGGGAGTATGACAAAGGGAGATACTGCCAGCACAGCTATCTGGAATTTTGTAAATAATTATATGTCATTTGTGAATATCAACATGATTTATATAAGATGCTTGTGTTACAAATGTATTAGAACAGTATTGTCATGTGTATATCAAACTGCTGGTACAGAAGTATATGTTGAAAAGTTTTTGCAAAGTGCTGTTTGAAATGTAACCACAGCATGCCCTACTTGAAAAGAACAGAAATATACATGCACTATCGTAACTATTTAAATGTATATATTTTAACAGCGATAACTAGAATACAGGAGGTTAACTTCAGAAAAATAGCTCCAATTAAATTACTTTATGGCTTTGCAATAAAAGATAGTATCTTTCAGTTTTCAATGAGCAAAAGACACAGAATCTATGCTAAAAAAGTTTCTGCATTGTCCTTAGGGTGAAATAATTTGCTGGTCTTGAAATGTGAAGGAATGCAATTGTTTTATGACTTCCAACATCTGCCAAAGATCTGAGGTCTTGAAGCCAGAGCTGGTGAGGTGGCTACTTCAGGGAGGGAGGTAACCTGTAGCAGTGAGACTGCAGGTGAGCCACAGCTGCTTGTGGGTGCTGATGTTCCTTTGACAGAGTGACTGCAAGGGCAGAGGTGAGTAGTAGCAGCATCAAGGTTGACAGCAAGGCACCACTGTCAGAGGATACCAGACGTCCTATGGGAGGAGAGCTGGGAAAGGTTAGAAAGAGACAGTTGAGACAGGCTCAGCTCTCAGACCCTACATTACAAGGTTAAGGGAGGAAACCAGGGAGGTGCCTGGTTCTCACGGAAAAGTGGAATCTGTATACTGCGACAAAGGGTTACTGTAGAGAGAGTGGACCCCTGAGGGAGGGCTAGAAGGTAAGGTATACAGCAGTTGGTAGAGAGCGTACCATCTGGCACTTCTAGTCATAGCCCATGATATTCCCTTTGTAGGTCATATGGGCATAAAGCATACAAAGAGATGTAGTATGCAGTACGTTTATTGGCCTGGGATTTCCAGGGATGTAGCAGGGTACTGCAGAACCTATGCACAGTGCCAAAAGGTAGACAAGGCAGAAGACAAGAAGACAAGGTGAAATTTCCTTTGATGCCTTTGCCTGTGATTGAGGAGCCATTTCAGAGGGTAACTATGGATACTGTGGGGCCTCTGAGTACCCAAAGTTCCACAGGAAAGAAATATATCCTAGTGGTAGTAGATTACGCTACCAGATACTCTGATGCAGTGCCTCTGTCCACCACTGAGGCAGAAAAGGTGGCAAATGCTTTGTTAGAGATTTTCGGCAGGGTATGATCCTCAAAAGAAATACTGACTGACAGATGTGCCAATTTCATGTCAGACCTGCTGGCTTGTCTGTGCACCTGAAGGCCACCCCCTACCATCCCCAGACTACTGGTCTGGTGAAGAGGTTAAACTCTACACTAAAGACCATGCAATGGGTATTTGCAGACCAGCTTAAGAAGGAGTGGGACAAATATTTGCCCCAGCTGTTGTTTACTTACAGCGAGATGCCCCAGGAATCCACAGGTTTTTTTACCCTTTGAGTAGCTGTATGGGCACAGGACAAGGGAACCTCTAGATATGAGTAGCGATGAGTGGGAGGGTGAGTGTGGATCCCACAAGGAGTTTGTTGTGGCATATGTCCTAAACCTCAGAACCTACAGAAGAATATGTTGAAAAAGTTTTTGCAAATTGTTTGAAATATAACCATAGTGTACCGTACTGGAAAAGAACAGAACTGTACATGTATTATTGATGTTTAAATGTATATATTTTAACAGCGATAACTGGAATACAGGAAGTTAACTGCAGAAAAATAGCTAAAATTAAATTACTTTATAGCTTTGCAATAAAAGAAGGTATCTTTCAGTTTTCAATGAGCTAGAGAGACAAAGTCTGTGTTGAAAAGTTTCTGTATTGTCCTTAGGGTGAAATAATTTGCTAGTCTTGAAATGTGAAGAAATGCAATTGTTTTATGACTTCCAACATCTGCCAAAGATCTGAGGTCGATGTATTTTCACATGTAGATGCTAAGTACTGCTAGCTATATCAATGGTTGTTTTGCCAGAGAACTAGGACTGAGATGACAAGAAATTATATCATTCTGCAAGCTATCCCAGCAGTAATAGCTTAGATATTTTTCTTTATTCATTTGAGACTGTCCTGTGATGTTGTTTTAAATAATTCCTGTGATTTTGAACGCTGATGTCATTGTGAATATATACTGAGTATTTACTTGTTCTTTTATTATTTATTATTAAATATATTTAAACCTTTCATTGTGGCTGATCTGTGTAGAGATATTTAAGTTTTGAGAGTACTTGCATATTTATTTGGTGACATTGTGTGTACCACTCCTACTAGCCTTGCTCTTGGTCAAAATACCATTTGTGTTAATATTAATATTACATAGTAAGATGGGATACCCTTTGTTAAAGGCCTTAAAGTAGTTGAGAAGGTGTTGGCTGGTGGCAGTGATAACTACCTTATAGTCTGGGCAAAAGGGGGACATAGCTAATAAACCTGAGCCAGCCTTCCCAGGTGTGTGTGTGTGTGTGTGTGTGTGTGTGATTGGGGGGGGGTAAATCAAACCTCAAAGTGTGTGTGTGTGTGTGTGTGTGTGTACACAGAGACCACAGTCAGTCTGGGGTTGGTTTATCCTTGTTTCTCCTGATCCCCAATAAGACTTTCCACTGGCACAGCTATAGGGTTGAGATCTCAGCTGAGTGGCCAAGCCAAAACCTCCAGCATCCTCTCTGTCCAACCAGTGCTTCATGTCCCTGATCTCAAACACACACACACACACACACACACACACACACACACACACACACACACTCACACACACACACACACACACTCTCTTTGAGGTATGATTTATATACAAACACATACACACTCATGGGAAAGGCTGACACAGGTTTACTAGGCATGGCCCTTCTGCCCTGACTATAAGGTAGCTTTCACTGTCACCAACCACTCTTATCAACTACTTTTAAGGCCCTTAACAAAGGGCGTCCAATCCTACTGTGTAATGTTACTATTAATCCGAATGGCAGTCTGACCAGGAGCAAGGGTATTTAGGAGTGGCCTGTACAGTTTCACTAAATACATATGCAAGTACTCTACGAGCTTAAACATGTCTCACAGATATCAGCCACAAAGATAGGTTTAAATATATTTAATAATAAATAATAAAAGAACAAAATAATACTCAGTAAATAAACACAGTTACTTCAAAGTTCAAAATCAAAGGAAGTATTTAAAACAATGCAGGACAGTCTCAAATAAATACAGAAAACATCTTAACTAAACTTTACTGTATTCCTAACTATATCTAAAAGACCTACTTACAGAGCAAGGCAAGTGCAGATTGTGATGATGATGAGTGGATGTTTCCAGGTCAAAGACAAAATACAAAATGCGCAGTCTCTCTCTGAGACAGTTCTTAAATTAATATCGAATATCACTACTGGGTTAACTTGGATGACGTTACTTTTTGTCACCTGACCTCAGTTCCCAGGCTAAATAGAAACTAACAGAATTTAATAACTCTGTGTGAAAAATACATATCTCTCAGATGTTTGCAGATCTTGGAAGTTGTAAAACAATAAAACACTTTTACATTTTAAACCTAGTAATTAATTCTCTTTCAAGATACAAAATACAAAAACTTCTAGCTCTACATATTGTGTCTGCTACACTGAAACTGAGAACTTTTATAGCACAATCCTTAATTTCAATTTATTTTCTTGAAGTTTTGCAAGTTACCCCTTTTATGTTCTAGTTTCTACTGTTAAAACATACATTTGAACAGGTATATAGTTTATATGCATTTCTGTTCTAAGTCAGCAGGGCATGGTGTGGTTACATTTTAGCTCAGTACATAACATATAGTTCTGTATAAATCATATAAATATTCACAAATTACATAGAATCATTTACAAAATTCCAGATAGCTGGGCTGGCAATATTTCCTATATCACAGATATGCAGATTGTTTTGTGCTTGTTCAGACAGAGGAAGGTAATAATTATTTCATCATTTGAAAATTTAGGGAGAGTAAGTAGATATATGGTGACCTTCAGGTTCTTTATATAAAGTATTGCAATGCCTTATTGTATCCTGTGGAAAAAAAATCATCTTTAGTCTATGGTTTTAGCCAAGTTTCAGTGGTTATGAGTAAGTTTTCAGAGCTATAGCAAGACTGAGGAAAGGTATGCCGGACCTGGGTGCAAACTGTTAGGGAGTATGACCTACACTGTAGAACAGGTGTTGTGCTATCCCTGTAAACACTGTATGCAGTCATTTAATTAGCTGTGGCTGCTTTAATGATTGCATACCATGCCTTTCAACCATCACTGAATTTGCAGAATGTCCCTGAATTTTACTTGGATTTTTGTCCTGTCCTTTATAACATTTTCTGGTAATTTGTAGAGGATTATGGTCGCTTAATACTGCCAGACATTAGAACTTCATACTTGCATGACAAAGTAAAATTTACCCTTTAAAGTAAATTAAATTAATATTTAATGAAATTGTCCCTTAATTGTGAGCTTTTGTTTTTTACTCTGTCCTTGATTGCTGAGATAAGATGCTAAAAGCCATGCACTGCTTGCATGGACTGATGAGTAAATCTTCTTCAGTGACATTCATGCCCAATAAAAGATTCTGCCCAGAGTATCTGGCGTGTACTGAGGGTACAACATCAGCAGCATGTAAGAGCTGCTTTGTGGATCTGTTCTTGATTTAAAATCTGCAAGCAGCGTTATTTACAGAGTGGCAATCACACTATTGTCAGTGTGTGTGTATGTGTGTGTGTGTGTGTGTGTGTGTGTGTGTGTGTGTGTGTGTGGGTGCGTCTGTTTGTGGGTGTGCATGTAGTAAAGAGCTGTGACTGACAAAAGAGCTAAAATACCTCTGTTGGTCCAGAACTCTGCTCTCCTCTCTCTCTCTCTCTCTCACTCTGTACTCTGGTAAGGGACAGGCAGCAGGTGAACAATATGCCAGAAGCACAAAGTGACCTAGTTAGTTTGCTTTACTTTTTGACTTGATATTTTATAAAATGCTCAGGAATCTGAGGATGCACAAATGTGACATTCTGCAGCTGAGAGGTGTAAATGGGATAATCATCCTTAGGACAAACTGCACACACTAACCCCTCTGTGCCAAATAGAATCCCCAAGTTTTCGCACAGTGTTTAACAACTTTAAGAAACAAGGACTGTTTGCATATATCAAAGTAGCATAAGTAATTCCTGTTGAACAGAATGCTATAAAGAAACGTAGTCTAATGTAATGAGTAACAAAATAGTGCATGCTTTCAGATACAGATCTTCAAGGAGCAGCTGTATTTGTTTTTTCCTATTGTTATACTGGAAAAAAATGATTGCCAAATTTACTGAGAGTAAAAAATTAACTGGTACAATTTCTGATGTAACTGAAATGATGTAAAAAATAAATAGGGTGGCAAGAACATTTAAGTTTGCCTGCTTAAAGTTGTATACGGCTAAGCATCTAATGGTCATGTGATCTGTTTCTTAATATGTTCTATGATTAACTTTACTGTGCATCAGAGTATTGACCTTTTAGGATGCACGTATATATTTCATTAATGCTGAGCTAAGCCATAGTTCTGTTCACACACAGTTTTATAATTTGTATGGAACCAGTTAAAAAAAAATCAGCCTAGTTTATTTTTAAATTATTAATAGTGTGTAATGTACCTTGTATATGTGAAATTGCACTGTTTAACATTTGCTGGCAAAAAAAACAAGTAAACCAGAAGCCAAAAATTTAGCGCTTTCATCCATTGTTTAATACGTGAACTTCCTCAGAAACATTTTCAAATGATTTCCAGTTCCTTAAATAACTTACTAAACAGGAAATGATATCATGACCATCAAATTGAAAAAATAACAAATGTGATTTTCTACAAAAATAAAGTATTGTCATAATGATAACAAATAAAAAAAAATATATATATGTATATAATCAAATGAATGTATATACACACATATATACACATACATATGTATACATGCAAAAATACAATCATAAAAATGCAGTGTAAATTCATGCTGTGTGAATAGCATAATAATCAACTTGAGCATATGAAATGCGTATCCAAAGACCTCTCCCACATAGACACAACAATCACATGCATGCACACACCCGCACACACACACACACATATGCACATATAGACATGTACCCCCCCACATCCCCCCCAACACACATACACACACACACGCACACATCACACACATGCACACACACACACACACACACACACACACACACACACACACACACACACAACCATAGAACCAAACAGTCACTATGAAAATATAAAATACACATGTGAAAAAATATATATATAAATATATATCTATCGTAAAAAATATATGACAATATAAAAATAATGATGACATATACACAAGTACACACACCAAAATGCATATAATATAATATATATAAAATGTAATATATGTATAAAACCAAAAAATAAGTATATATATGAATATATATACTTATTTTTTTGTTTTATACATATATTACATTTTATATATATTATATTATATACATTTTGGTGTGTGTACTTGTGTGTATATATCTGGAAATCATTTGAAAATGTTTCTGAGGAAGTTCACGTATTAAACAGTGGATGAAAGCGCTAAATTTTTGGCTTCTGGTTTACTTGTTTTTTTTGCCAGCAGGTCTGCAGTTCATTTTTTCGTTTTGTTTGGTTGTCAGCACTGTTTAACATTTGTGACATTTCTTAGGCAAATATATCATATTACTTCAAATAAGCAGTGGAGTGCATCAGGAAGCCAAAAGTAGTTTTATACTGTCGCAAGAAGGAAATACAGCAGCCATCCAAAGATCGTAGCCCAAGCAAAGGAACAAAATGAATATAAAACAGAGCACGACCACCACAGGAAAAATTATAGGATCCAGTATTTATTAAAACAAACGCTTTCACGTGCAACCACTGCACGCTTCTTCAATACACACAACTAAACCAAGTCATTTATATATCCTGCTCAAATACGTCCAATTAACCATCAATTAAAAAATCAAACAATTAATTAATCAAGCCTCAAATATTTAAAAAGTAACTCTAATATATTGCTTTAGAGTAAATAGAAGCTACCTTCAAAATAAACGCTGGTTTCATGATATAAAGTATTAAATATACCAGCAAAATTCATAACATCGAATACATAAAACCCATATAAAATTTTATACAATATTGATTAAATCACAAACAAATAAAATAAGAACATTACCAACAATCACATAAATAGTTTTATATTGTATGAAATGATCGATGTACATTCATCAAAACTACATTTGTCGCCAGTGGTGGAGTTTACTTCTCTCTCTGCTGTTGTGCGACCTTAGAGTTGGTCTACATATATATATATATATATATATATATATATATATATATATATATATATATATGTCTGAGGGTTGTGGAGGGTGTTCATCCAGATGTGGGGTGCAGGAGGAAGGTTTCGTAAGTCTGAGCAGTGTGGAGGGCATAACTCAAATGTGGGGTGCAGAAGGGGGGGTTAAGTCTGAGGGGTGTGGAGAGTACTCACCCAGATGTGGGGTACAGGAGGGGGGTTTCATAAGTCTGAGAGGTGTGGAGGGTATCACCCAGATGTGGGGTGCTTGAGGGGGGTTTCATAAGTCTGAGCAGTGTGGATGGTATCATCCAGATGTGGGGTGCAGGAGGGGGTTTCATAAGTCTGAAGGGTGTGGAGGGTATTCACCCAGATGTGGGATTTCATAAGTCTGTGGGGTGTGGAGGGTGTTCACCAAGATATACGGTGCAGGAGGGTGGGGGGTCCCGCCACAAGGAAAAAAAAAACTTTCCTCACATTTCTGATGAATGTAGCTTCAGGTAACATTTTTCAAACTGTTTATGTTTGTTGAAACTGCCTTTGGCAAGTCAATATGAATCCATAAATGTTAAAAATGACTGAAAACAAAAAACTTAGAAGCAAAGAACCCAGAAAAATAAAACAAAATTAAAAAAAGACAGATAAATAAATGAACAGGTATTAAATTGCAGCTACATGATACAGTTAATAGAAAGGGGAGACCTTTCCTGTACCCTCTAATGTGGTGAGGCTTTGCTGCCACACTTTTTACTTCGTTGTTCTACAGCTAAAATGGCAGTGTATCAGAGTAATGCTGAATTCAGCAGTTCAGTCTGGGAATAGTTAGCCCTTGTTCCAAGACTCCATGACATCAGAATGACAGTAATGAAATATGAGGTGCAGGGCCCTCTGCATTAATTTTGCTTTCCTGAAGTGCATTTTAAGTTTTACTTTTTTTGGCATATGAAGTTTTGATCCTTATATATATATATATATATATATATATATATATATATATATATATATATATATATATATATGTAGTGTGACCGCTTTGTGGGTGTGTGTATGTATGTATGTGTATTTGTGTATGCCCAAGTCCGTGTCGTAGTTAAGATACCAGATACTAGCTCGAGATCATAACCATACCTCTTAACTGTCCAGATTCTTCATATTTTTGGTCTTTTTCCTAACAATATTAGTGGTTTTCTGGTAAACCACTCAGGATAGAAGTCACTAAATAATGTCTTTCATTTGAGCTTCAGACGTCATATATTTCAGAAAATGCATGTTAAGACAAATTATGCTATTCTAGGTAGTTTATAAATTTATAAGAGCAATATTTAAAATATATTCCTATTTTTAGGCTTTGTCCAGACGTCTTGCACTAAGAAGCCAAGAAGTATGATCATATACTGTACAATCATTGACTGCACAACGTCATGCCATTTCTCTCACATACAGATATTAGGACATTGTAAAACCACAATCAGCATGCCAGCATCTCTGTTGGCTTGTGGAAGGAAGCTGAGAAAATGGAGTTGCAAAGAGAAAAACTAGGTAGTCATGGAGATAACTCTATGCCTAGCCAAGAACCAAACCAGGGGTCCAGGAACTTTAAGAAGAGACGTACTTCCACCCACCCCCTAACTACCCTTACTCATGTATGCTAAACCCAACCCTACCTCTGTGCTGACCCCAGCCATACACATTATGTTACTAAAACCCTTTCCCTTAACAGCACCAATACACAAAGCAAAATGACATAGAACATATACAACAGCACCCATGTGTAACACTTAATCTGTCCCCTTAGCTAATCCATGAACTCTCACACATACACACTAACCACTATAACAAGATCTTGCACATCATAACCAACACCTTTTCAATCATTAACTTTCCTGCACAATCCTGCTTACCTACACCATATAACACCTTTATTCAACTATATTAAATTCATACAAATGAGCAGTCACTCTTTTGAGCAGTCATTCTTTTTTTACACCCACACAACCCTTTCTTCCAAATGATTATTCTGCCTTGTGAATTACATCCCTTTATGCATAAGAACTAAGCAAAGGTTATGATCATTGACAGAAAAGTACGTTCTAAAAGAATGCATGCATGTGCTCACAGCAGAGAAATGACAAAAACAAGAAAGAATAACAACCGGCAATGCTGTACAACAGTTTTTATTTTTTATTTATGTATTTATTTATTATTAAGGTGGAAGTAGAAAGTGGCAGAGACTGAAAGAAATAATTATACAAATTGCAACATTGCTTCATTTTTCATGAATATATTCATTCAAGCTAATTAATCTTTATATGCAGAATTTTCCAGGAGGTGACAGGGAAGTTTCAGTCAAATAATGACAGGCTTTGCAACCTATTACACAGCACGTTAACCAGCCCTCTAACCAGGACAAGACTGGTAGATACCTAGGCAAGTAAGTAATGTAGATTATGCCATAAGTCAAAGCTCACTTTCTACAGTAGAACTCTGTTCTAATACTGGGTATGGAAGCAGCATCTGAAATATTCTAACAGCAAATACATTTCCCAGACTGAATCCTCTACCTTTCTAGTTAAATTACTAGATATTTACTAGGCTTGCTGACCAGGGGACCATTGAGTAGCCCTAGCTCATATTATCAGCTAACCCCAAGCACTCTATTAATAATTGACTTGCACAAGGTCACACGGTAAGCAAATGAAGCCTGTGGGAATCAAACCCTGTAGCACAGGAGCTACATCTCATAGTCTTAACCCTCTGAACCAACTTCCAGACTGTCTGTCCTTACTGTTATATGGAGTGAGGGTCAATGCTCTCATCAGCTACAGGTGATTGACATATAATCATGGAAGGATTCTGTGATATTTTGCACCTCCAAAAAGTACTCTATGTCATTAACTGCAACCACACCACTATCAAGGCTTCAAGCAGGAAGGTACAAAAGACACAAACTACAAGGTCTTAGATCCTCTGAACATCAATCTGCATGTTGCACAGATGGTACTGTAACTCATGTCTCTGCACAGTATCCTGGAAGAGGACATAATGAACAATTATGGAGCAGGAGTGACATACACAGATGCTTTGTTTCTGAAGGTCTTATCTCTTGTTTCCCATTAAGTGATTGAGCCATACAAACAGAATGTCATACACCAAATAACCGTTTTACTGCAGAGAAAATGTCACTACATTACGTGTGTCTCCTAGTATAGGTAATAGGGGCTATCCTTTGCAGCCCTTGCTTATCAGTAGAAGATGTACACAAATAATCAAGCAAACAAATAAGACTGGTGACTAGGTGCATGCCTGGTTTACTTAAGGTTTGATTCCAGCACCTACATGTATGCAGGGATGTTCTCAAACACACACAGACAGACACACACACACACACACACACACACACACACACACACACACACACACACACACACACACACACACACACACGGGAAATCAGCACAGCTGATAACCATGTTTAACCATTCTTCAAAATGTAATAAGTCAGGCATGATGAATTTACAATCTGTAACAGAGACTTATTACCACTACAAATCCACACCAAAACAAGAGTAACTACAGGATAAAGAATACTGCATCAAAAAGGAAGGCTTGGAAGATATCCATCAGTATGTGAGAACACAGTGGGTCAGTATGTCCAGATGCAACTGATAGCAGTAAAATCTGATATAAAGCAATATACACTAGTATGTCAGGTAAGCATACAGCATAAATGCCTGCAAATTCATGTTGTGTTGATACAATACCTCTAATAATAACTATAATAATGTACAAAACCATAACTACAAGTAATATCAGACATTACTATTCAAATCAGAGCACATTAGTTACACATGTGGTAACCACCATCCGTGTACAGCACAGATCAGGTTGCTATACAGGATACACATCATCATCTCCATTAACAAAATACATATACAATGCTGTGGGCTCTCACATTCAGCAGATGGCATTAACCATTCTCCACAGAGAAAAAAACAGCATGCCCCAGCAGCATAAACAAATATCGCAGTCATCACAGATCTGCCTCCCAGGCTTCAATCAATCTAACTACAGGAATCTCTATTATACAAGACCTGGATATAGAATGGGTGGAAGGGGTCACACCTTTAATCAAGCAAAATGCTTCACTAGATATTAGCAATACTGCTAACACCAACCAGGTGAATGGCAAGATACCAGACTAGGTCGTAAGTCATAAGTCAGATAATCACCTCATAACTGCTGTTACTCATACCCCCTCTCTTTCCAGTACACCTCTCCCTGAGAAAGTAAACCAGAATGGCAAACAATTCTAATTCTCTCTATTTAAGACAACAACAGATTGCTTTCACTAACAATCCCAAATACTTCTGAAAGGAAATAAAGCGAGTAACAGGACTTTTCATAAATGCCTACTACTACTGCATGAACTCAGTGTTAAATAACTCTATTAGGAACATTACAGAGGACAGCAGACCATTTTTCATTTAAATAATTCAGTCCAAGTAAGATTCTTTTCCTACCACACCTCTCACCTACTTGGGAATAGACAGTAGATCATAAGCTTGTCCTTTCTCCCTTTGTCGAATATAATGCCATATTTCACTTCTCTGAGATCTCTTATAAGGAAGTGAAAACCTTGCTTAGAAACTTGAGTTTCTCATCCTCCATATTCAGTATACTCCGTCTGATCATTCTTAGAACAGCTAACAAAATAGTGAAGCTGCTCACATTTCTCTATAATCTATCCCATAGTATAGGTATAGTGCCATCAGCATTAAAATATTCAGCCATAATCCCTCTCCCCAAAGTAACAAGCAAAAAAAAAAAAGATTTTAGAACAGTGTATAATCTTTGCCCTTTTGCAAAATATCTTTTAAAAATATTTAAAAACACATGTTTAAACATATCAATAACTACGGACATCTTTTTGATAGGAGTATGGTTTGAGAAATGGCTTTACCAGAAAGGCTCATCCAGACTCTGCTACACTTTGCTGTGAAGGAAAGGTTAGTTTGCTGTTATTTTTTGTATTTCTGTATTGCCTTTCTATATTTTGAATACTGTAGTTTGTTTTCTTTACCTTGTGTTTTGCTTGCATTCTGTTTTAACAGCATATTAAAACTTCAAAAGAGACCACAGCTCTCTCTGTTCTGAGTCAGGCAGAATTTTCCTCCCTCCCACCCATTTAAGTTGTCTTGTTAAATACCACTGTCTTTCTAGTTGCCCGCCTCTTATGTTAATCTGACCATATATCTCATTTCTCTCTACTTTCACTGGCTTATGTGAGTAATCACAAAACCATCACTTTTGAAATCCCACGCCTTCAATTATTTAAATTTATTGGCCATTCTACAGTATTTCATAGTACCAAAATACAAAAGTAACCACCCCTTTCAGTCCATCTTGCTGTTTTAAAAATAGTAACTCTCCACTAAACCTTAACTTTTTAAACAGGTAAAACTCAAGTTACCTACTTTCATATCTAACTTCTCTAGTGCACACTGCAGAGTGCATTCTTTTCAATCTTACCTTTAAGCATCCCTGTTACTAGCACTTTCTCTAATACCTAAAAGATCATCTCTACTTGACTCCAAGTAGACTTTTCTCTATCTGTTAAACCTAGCACTTGCTCCTACAGTACTTATTACCTTGATACGGCACTCTTATAGATAGCACCCCAAAAGGCAAACCCCATTTCTCGGTCACCCACGTCCCCGGAATCTCTTTTAAAGTTTTTGTCTAGTCCTTCTAGCATGTCGAGGATCAGTTGCTAGTGTCCTCTCCTGCTCAGCTGGTGAACCTGGGAATATTGAGGCAATGTTACAATTGCCTCATGTACACAGACAACCCTCTCCTCCTCTCACAAAACACAAATACATGCGAGAGATGCAACTATACGGCCAAACTGGAGGCTGAGCTCTCTCAACATAGGACTGGCAAGACCAGTCAGGAGGAGAAGGTTACCACACACACTATAGACCCAGTCTCACATAGTACCATCACAACCTCAAATCATACACATAAACACACAAAGACATACTCGGTGGCTCTGATCAAAAATCTACCAAAACAGCAGAGGCCACCAAAGCAGACACCCAAACAACCACCACCTCAGAACACAACACCTGCAACACATAGACCTCACAGTCAGAGTGTCAAACAGTCACAGCCCTTAAGGCCAAACACAATGCCAGACACACTAGTCATTGGTGACTCCATAGTCAGACACACTGACGTCCCGCTCACCAGACTGAGTAAGGAGAAGGTCACAGTAAGCTGCCTGTCGGGCGCTAGAATCCGCCACATAACGCAAGCACTCAGGTCTCTCAACAGCAGGTACAAATACGACTCAGTCATTGTCCACGCTGGTGTAAACGACCTGAGACGCACCTCCTTGGACTACATGAAAAGAGACATTGAGGAGCTCTCTGATTATGTAGCCCAGGCAGGTATGACCCTGACCTTGAGCAGTATCCTACCTTCACCAAGAATGATGCCACAATACAGAGATAAGATGATCAGCTTTAACAATTGGCTTAAACTCTGGTGTCATTCAAAGGGGATCCAATGTCTGTCTGCCTGGGATGACATGCTGGACAAGCCACGCTGCTTCGCAAGGGACGGCTTGCACCTGTCACCCTGGGATTCCGGATATTGGCAAAGGCTCTTGCCACCCCCATAGTGCCTTTTTTAGGCAAGGCTCAAATTCTAAACCTACCACCCTAGAACACAAAAAAGGAAAAAAACTAAGGGTAATGCTGCTCAATGCCAGAAGTCTAAATCTCAAAATGCACGCACTCGAGGCCCTTCTCAGTATGGAGAACATCGATGTCTGTGCAGTGACAGAAACCTGGTTCAAGGCTCCTGAGAGCACCCCAGCACTATCAGGTTTTACCTCTTATCATGCGTTCCGGCCCCAAAATCCGGACAATACCAAGAAAGGAGGGGGTATCCATATTCATCAAGGACACCCACACCTCAAGACTGGTGGCAACGCACGATGCATCGGAGACCATCCAGGTGCAATTAACCATAGGCAAGACTGCTCTGCAAATTGTAGCATGTTACAGGCCACCCACACAAACTCAGGAACCTCACATGGCCTTCCTGAAAACACTAGAGGGGATAAATGTATCACCAAACACCATCATACTAGGTGACTTCAATTACCCTAATATAGACTGGGAACACTACTCAAGCCCAAACACCCTAGCCCAAAAGTTCCTGGAATTCATAAACTCAAATGCCATGGAACAACTAGTCACCATCCCCACAAGAGGAGAAAACATACTTGATCTCATCATCACGAACATGGGAGCACAATGTTCAACACCGAAGTATACCCCTCACTGGTGAGATCAGATCACAAACTAATCTCGCTGGAGGTCCTCATCCCACCCCACCTGAAATAAAAAGACCACAGTAAAGAACTTCTCGAAAGCCGACTTCACACTTCTAAAGACTAGTGTGGTCTCCTTTAAGGCCCCGAGCTGGCGGAAAACAGTACTCAAGCCGCTGAATCACTTACAAATGCCTTCTACCAGCACCTGCAGGACTGCATGGATAAGGCAATCCCAAGCAAAACAAAGACTCTTTGTACCAAAGGCAAGCGTCCAGTCTGGTGGACCCCAGCCATAAACAAACTCTACAACAAAAGGAGGAAGCTACTACAAGATAGAGCAAAATCCTTAAAAGGTAAGACACCCTTGATCACTATAAGTAAAAAACTAAGAGCTCTCATAAAATCATCCAAAGCAAATTTTGAGAGAAAAATAGCTAAAGACTCAAAAGACAATCATAAGGCCTTCTTTAGCTATGTTAGAAACCTGGGAGGAAACTCCCAGATATGCTCAGAACTAGTTCAAAATGATGTGAAGATTACTGATCCTACAGACATTGCCAACATACTGGCTCACAGGTTCAGGGCAAACTTCTCCCCTCCCCAAAAGGAGAGATATCTATACCAAGCGATTGCAGCCTCCCAAACATCTCCAACGCCCAAGTGAGAACTGCTCTCTCCAAAGCAAAAACACAGCATCCATGGGACCTGATGGTGTCCCTGGCTGTGTGCTCCACGAACTCAACGAGGAATTAAACCCACAGCTAGGACAGCTGTTTAATCATAGTCTTACCTCTGGATACGCACTCCAGGAGTGGCGCACTGCAACTGTGGTCCCACTTCACAAAGGCGGTGCCTCCACCGACCCTGGAAATTACCGCCCATTAGCTTGACAAGCCTTATCTGCAAAGCCATGGAGAGGATCATAATGGACCTCATAAATAAAGACATAGGGAATTTGCAGACTTTGGATCCATCCCAGTTTGGCTTTGTCAAAGGCAGATCATGCCTTCTAAACTTGGTTGACTTTCGAAACAGTCACCAAAGCCATTGATGAGGGAAAGGCAGTCCATACAGCCTACCTCGATCTGGCGAAGGCCTTCGATACAATACCCCACTCGGGTATCATTGAAAAACTCATCAGCTTAAATGTTAACCCATACATCACAAGATGGGTTGCAAACTGGCTGAGTGACAGAACCCACAGGGTCAGAGTTGCTGGCGCCATGTCAGACTCAAAGCCTGTCACAAGTGATGTACCACAGGGCTCAGTCCTGGGCCCACTCTTGTTTGGCATCTACTTTTCCGAAGTACAAGCAAACACAGGAGGGTTATGGCTGACAAAGTTTGCAGATGACTGCAAACTGGGCCATAGTAGAAAACACATCTGACACAGATATCCTTCAGAAGGGTCTCACAGAAACGGATAACTGGTGCCAGAGCCATGGCCTAAAGTTAAATGCCAAAAAATGCATAGTCATGCCCTTCGGGAAAAACAAGGTTACCCCTAGCTACCAAATAGGTGGCAATCCACTGAGCACAGAAGAAGTTATCAGGTACCTGGGGAGCCAGGTTGATAGTAGTCTGTCATTCGACACCCATGTAGCTAAAGTAGTTAGGAAGACCTTCTACATTGCCCACCTTATCATGAAGGGATTCTCATCTAGATCAAGGGAGGTCATAGTCTCCCTATACTCATCACTCATCAGACCAATGATTGAGTACAATGCCCCATTCGGAATGTATCTGACCCGACACTTGCAGCAGCTGGAGAGGCCACAAAAGTTCCTCACCAAAAGGATAAAGGGTCTCAAACATCTGTCCTATGCTGCCCGATTGAAAGAACTCCAGCTCTATTCAGTCGCTTACCGCTTGCTCAGAGGTGACCTTTGCCTAACATACAAGGCCATGTCAAACCCAGATTTGATGAATATGCTTCACCTCAAAAATCTAGATCCGTCAGAGCCACAAGGGCGGGAGACTTAAACCTCAACACGGCTATTAATAGGACGTGCTGGAGGGATAGATTCATCACCCAAAGACTCCCTATGCTGTGGAATAAAATCCCGGTATATGTGAGGCAGAGCACCTCGCTGGCCTTGTTCAAGAGAAATCTTGACCAATGGATGGGAGATCGCAGATATACCCCAGGGATTACCTCAGTGTCACTGCTCGACAGAGGCACAGCAAAATAATGGGTATAGTTCCCCATACTAAAGGGGTGGCGTAAGCCACAAAACTATGGGCTAGGCTTGTAAATGCCCTCGGGCAGATAGCCTAGTATGAACCTATGAACCTATGAACCTATCAGAAACTTATATCTACATCAATAACAACAACATCCATGATGACTGCCAGAATTTTTGTCAGCATGACTGGGGCATTTGAAACCATAGTTTACTGCTTAGCAAATTGATGAAATTTAGCTTTAGACACACTTCTATTAACTGGTTCTCAAGTTTTCATAAAAATAGTACATTCAAAGTATGTATCCATAACCAACTCTCATCTCATGCATTACTTAAGTCCACAATGTTCAGTTTTGGGCTCCTTACTATTCTCACTTAGGAACTGAGAGGAACTGATCAATTCCGTTTGCTATAATGATTAACTAACTTAAAATACACGGTTTCATTCTCATCTTTGAATTGGAACTTGTCTAGGTTTGAAATGTCCTACCAGGGCAACTAACCTGATACTTCTCTATGAACTTTTGAATCAACAGTCAGGTGGTCTTGTGTTGGGGGATGGCATAATGGTTAAGGTGTTTTCCTCACAGGGACAAGATGCAGGGCTTGGCTCCCATTTATGAGGGAAATTGGCTAGGCTTAAAATGGCCCACAAGGGCAGCTAGCCTAGTACTTGGCTATGATTCAGTGATCTAACCATAAGATTGAATGCAGATGATATACTCCAACAAGAAACCAGTAAATCCCTTAATTACTTTTAATCTCAGAATCAGTGCAGCTTCTCTGACCTTTGCTAGTGGTCTGAATCTAATTTTCTTCTGTTCAGTCATAAAAAATGTTAGGTTATTTTCCTTCCCCAATAAACTAGCAAACCTACTGAATGCCATCATTACAGACAAACAAAATAATATAATTTGTAATGTATCAGAATGCACATACCTTGGTCTTACTCTTGACCTGTCCTTTTCCTTTACAGTCCATATCGATGATATCTTTGCCAAAACTTAGCAAAGTTACAATTTTGCTACAGAATCTCTCATTTACTCTCCCCCAGTTGCTCATACAGCCTCATCGAAAAACATGCTTCTCCCCAGACTTGAACTCAGCATTCCCTTACCAGCATTTCACTCAGTATATGACAAAATCAGACTAGAGACTGCTGTAAATAAAATCTGCAGGGGTGCACTACTAGTGACTTATGCTCACACTACTGTAACCTATTCCACACTCTAAAATGACTCCCATTGATTGAAAGGTCAACTCTCCTCTTTAGCACGCATGTTTAAAACATTAAAGCAGAGACACTATTCACCTTTGAAAAATACCTTCTCCAGATGACATATTCAAATTAAGAGTTAGCCAAGAGGATCACAATAGCCCTAATTAAAAAAGTCATCGGAGAATGATCCTTCTTTAGACTAAGCTCTGCATTTTGTATCAAAACTCCACCTGAGATCAAGTCTCGGAATAAGCTTTAAAAAGACTTTTTCAAATTGTCTTCAAAAAATAAGTTAGGTAAAAATGCTTTAGGGATAATGAGTAAGAACTTTAGTCACCTATTACAATATGCATTCATGAGACTACCTGTCATTTAATCTCCAGTGAGATTCATAATTGCTTAAATATATATATATTGTATATACAAAATACCCACATATTTTTCTTTAAATGTTAGTATAGTTCAGATTATCTTTTAAATGTTTTTTCATTTTATGTATTTCAATTTTTATGTATGGATCTTAACTTGGTACTATGTATCTAATTTCTGTACTGCTTCTAAACCCAGGTTGTGGCTGAAAAGGGTCAGCATACCAGCCTACCCAAACTGGTTATCAGATAGTAAATAAATAAATAAAGACACACATCCAGATCACTCACTTATGTTGGGAGACTAATAATCTCTGCCATTAAGTACATTTTCTACACATATCCAAGAAAAAAATTGCTTTCATTATATAGTTATTCAGACTGGCTTTAAGAGGTTGCTATGGAAATACCTGCCTGATTTGTAAGGGCAGCCATTTCTGCAATCACCAGACATCTTGGGTTAAGTACCTGTTGTGGCACTTCATGTTTTTGATATTGTAGTACAGGTTTAGATCCCTAGAGTAAATGTTTGTTTTGTCAATGGTTCTTTTTAGGTGAAGGAGTCCAAAGAGTATGTTTTTTTTTCATATTACAGAGAGCTAAGCAGAGATCAACCCTCAAGAGCTGGAATAATACTGAAAACAGGGACAGAGCTTTTAGTCTTTTGGAATCATTAAGGTTACTGAGAAACTCGGATAATTTTGTTGTGGAAACATGAGTTCACCTGAGCTAGTCTTGATGCTTAGTAAGGAGAAGGGGACTTTATAATCAGTGATGGGACTAACAAGGTAGGAATAAGGTGGAATGATAATTTTGTTGTGCCTTAAGGAAATACCACAAAAGATACATTGTTCAATCTAATTGTTTAAGGTATAAAAGTTTCCTAATTATGACAGAAACACGGTGGTCAAAGGCAAGTGTGTTGTCAATAAAGGTATCTGATTCCCTGATGACTGGGTCAAATTTAAATGGACTGTTATCTGTATGGTAAGTGGAAGTGATACTACATTTACCACCGGAATTGCATTCTTTTTTTTTTTGAAGGTAAGCCCCTGATTAGCACACAGATGATTTGTTTAGTCTGGTCCTTGTTGGAGAATGTGAGTATCAGAATGGGATTTATTAACCTTTCTCAGTTTGCAATCCTTGGCAAACTTAACTAGCCCTAGTTCCTTGATATCAGCTTTCACGTCAAAGAAGTATATACCAAAGGAAGGGGACCCATGTGAGACCCTTGTGGACACTGCTTGTAAAGCTTTTCTGCCTATAGCAGTAGTAAGACAGTAGTCTCTCCTTTGATAATTACATCGCCACAGTAGTCAGGAAATCCTTCAACGTGACACACCTCATCACAAAAGGTTTCTCACCCAGAAAAAAAGAGGTCATTGTTCCCCTCTACTCATCACTCATTAGACCCATTATAGTGTACAACGCCCATTTTGGTATGTACCTCACAAGACATCTACAACAACTGGAAAGGCCGAGAAATACCTCACAAAGAGGATTACTGGCCTCAAACAGATGCCCTATGCAGATCGTCTCAAAAAACTCCAGCTTTACTCCGTCGCATATCGCCTACTCAGAGGCAATCTCTGCCTAACATACAAAGCTATGTCAAACCCAGAGCTGTTGAACATGCTCCTCTTAAAGAAATCCCAATCCCTCTGAGCTACATGCTATAAGGACCTAAACCTTGTCACCACAATAAATAGAACATGCTGGAGGGATAGATTCCTGTCCCAGTGACTTCCCATACTCTGGAACAGACTACCGATCTATGTCAAACAGAGCTCCTCATTAGCACTCTTCAAGAAAAATCTTGATGACTGGATGGGAAATAGGAAATTCACCCTGGGGATCACTTCTGTGGCTCTGCTTGACAGGGGCACAGGAAAATAATTTTCTTGGGTGGCGAAAGCCAGGGTAGCTTTTTGGCTAGGCTTGTATAAGCCTTAGGGCCAATAGCCCAGTACCCATCTATGAACCTATAAAACAAATACCCTTGATATTAAGAATATGACTTCTATCAGATAGCTATTTACAAAGACAGAGAACAAATACGGGCTAAGGATGACTTGGAAGAATCTGTCACTAATCCCAACATGGAAGATAAAGCTGAAGACACTTACAAAGTTGGAGCAGATAACACAGTATCTATACTCCTTACCCACAGCTTGAATAATCCCTTCAAAGAGCTGAACTACACTGAGCAAGCATAATATGCCTCTTAAAAAGCTGATTGGTATGTATCCAAGAATATAATCATTGCTAATTAGTTCAGCTATAATACATTCCATACTCTTGCAACTAATATCAATAAGGCTAATATGCCTTAAAATTCCCAGGGTCAGTAATGGGACTACCTTTATACAAGGACACCTCAGCAGCTGGTCTCCAAACATCAGCTATGTAACCAGTAGAGAAACTCAGTTTGAATAGTTGATGGGAAGGTTTTGCTATGTGAAAATTAGCACTTACTGGCAGACATTCCAGGATATTGTCACATTCCATGGACTTTTCATTTTGCAAAGTGAAAAAAAGGACTTGTCCCAAAATGGTTCAATAGGGGAGATGTGACAGAGCAATGGGCGGTTCAGAGGACAGCATAAGTGTGATGTTACTGAAAGAGAGTTGGTTTGCAAGAATATCAGCATTGTTCTCAGATTCAGATAAGGAGGTGCCATTAAAGATAAATTCAAAACATAACTTGATTTTGTCTATCTGTAGAAGGCCTTATGGTTGCATATTGAACTAAATGTAATTCTACATTCATAGTTATCCTTCTGTTTACTAAGAGTAAGTTTGAGGAACTTACTAACCAGTTTTAAACCCCATTTTACAATGATGAAGTTGACATTTCTAAGAGATGACTAGGGACTTTTTTCTCTTAATTATGGAGGTGCTGTTGTGGTAGTTCAAACATATGGATTTAGTTCTAAGCTTGTCATTACATTTATGTCAGAATGGTACAGATGTCTGAATGCATCTGTCTACAAAGGGTAGTATTCACATGAGTAGGCAGCAGCCTCAACTAAAAGGCTTGTTGTGGAGCTATAATATTTGTGATTATCAGTAAGATCTGTAAATACTAAATAATTTGTTTCTGGTGTAATTCAGAAGAGTTATTATGCTTGCAAAGCAGGTCTTCAGGGACAACATCACAACAAAATTTTTAGATTTGATTAAGGAATAGGAACAGGTGGGGTGGGGTAACTCGAAGAAACTTCTATGAGGACAAGATTAAGGAGGCTGACATCCCTTGTAGGCAGTGGGACAATTTGGTCAAGTTTGTTGGCACTTAAAAGTCCAGAAATCATTTGTTGTCTGTGGTATATGCTTAACGGTTTCTTTGTTGAAAGTTGTAATCACAAGTTAAAAGGTATATTGCCTGATTGTTAAGTTTTTCAAGTGAGTAAAGCATTCTGTACTCTGTGAAAGGGTCTCATACTATGTTTTGCAATAGTATAATGTGATAATTTTACTGAGTGTAATTTGGACTTCAGCTAGTTTCAAATTTGTTGTTGTTCTTCTTTCGGCTTTCGGAACTCCTGTCCGCTAATGATTGGCAGTAGATTTTTATGGTGCCGAGGTGCCAGCTAGACACCCAACCTTCAATGAAGGCACGCCATTTACGCATGTCTTTCAAACGCCACTCGACCACGGGGAGGACATGCAGACTCCACACAGAAGGCGCTCCAGCTGAGAATCGAACAGGAGAACATCTTGCTGTGAGGCGACAATGCTACCGCTGCACCACCGCAGCTTGTATCATGTAGAATTTGGTAAGCAAAACTCTGCTTATGAATAAATAAATAAATATATTCTGCCATTGTACATGTGTGAGTGAGTGGTACAGATGAAGTACGTGCCAGTGTAAACCTTGGCTTGAGATGATTGTCACTGCTGAAGTGACACCCTGACCCCATAGGCAAAATGGGGAAAAAGAGGTTGAGGATGGATGGATTGTCACAGTAAATTTGAATGCATAATACACACTGGAACAAGGTTACTGTATTAAGTGAACTATTCCTAAAAAGGACACTGTTTGGATGGCAAAAGTTTTAGCCAGTGGGCAAAAACTTAGGTGTGAAAGGTATACCTATCCCTGGCAAAGAAAAAGCCATTTCATCCAATGCAAACACGCACAAGATACTTCCAGTCTGACACCAGTTTTTGAGTAAATTATTGAAGCCGATTATTTTGTATCTTAAATTTTGGCAATGTTCTTGGTGAAGGCCGAATTCTGCTCAGTGTCTGGCCTTCAAAGACAAGAGCATAAATTTCATCTCTGTCAAGGTGGAACACATAAGATTATTCATCCACGCACAGGCATCTACTAGGTCATTATTGTATCTGGGGTATGGCTAAAAGACAGCCTACGTGAAATATAGGGGTTCAGGAAAATCTAGATGCTCATGGTTCTAACCAAAGCATAGTGTTACACTGATATGATGACTTGAATGGATTGCTAATAAGTGACAGAATAGTCAAAGAAGTCAGACTATTGAGAGATGCTGATCAAATTATTGAGGAAAGCTGATTTAACACTACAAAAAAAACAAAATGAGCATAGCAAGTGAACTGTCTGCAACTCAAATCTATTACTTAGGAATTTGAAATGTGTAAAACTGAGACTGTGCAGAGTACTAATTTCAAACTAAAGCTCAGAATTATTTACAATAACAAAGAAACCATAAATCTCTGGGATACACATGACATCTGAGAGGACACTGATAACTAACATGTATTCAAGCAGAAAACACACGGTTTGTAAACACTCTGACTTTATATATGAAAAGATGCCTGTAGTGATAAGAGTCAAATATGTAAACTTTATGGAACTTTATGTTCTAAATGGAAAAGAGGACAACAGTAAATTGGCATAGTGCTGTTGTTATTGAGGGATCAAAATCTGAAACATTTGTGGGTGCTCATGTTCAATTATTGAATACAGATAGAGCTGGAACTATGTTATAAGATGCCCTGGGGAATATCACCATTTGCCACCTCTCATACCAAAGGTGAAGGACAAAAAAATGATGTCAATCCAAGTTTAAGAAAAAATGTCTTCAGATTGCTCAGGGCAGCTGCTTCCTTCACCAAGTTCATACTATGGCCCGATTGTATGCGATTGTACTATGGCCAGGAAAACAATACATAGCTCAGAAATACAGTGATAATAAAATTAGTGATTATGACTGCAACTGTATACATATTATTACAAACATGAATAAAGGTAAAATGGAGCTTTGGTCTGAAAAGTTGTGAACTAAAGACAAAGCAGTTTTCCGAACCTGGATACTGGTGCAGAATCCAATATAATGGCTGAATCTATAAGAGTTGCTTAAACTGTGAGCTGCCTAAATCTGCATGGACTTTACTGTCTTATGCTAAGCATGAGCTAAAGTCACTGGAAAAATCTTATTACTCCTGTGGCTCTATTGACATAGAAGCACTGACTACAATCCAAGCAATCCAGGTTCAGCTGTTGACAGAGGGACAGAGGGAGGAATGAAAATATTGAACCTGCTCAACTTTCTGAAAGGTGACAGGCAATTTCAGGTCCCATGGCCTACATGTTCCACCAACATACATGGTGGGACCTAAATAAAGATGTATAAGTGTGTGTTCTGTAAAGGTATAGGCTGACTGCAGGTTTATGTTTCAGGTCCTGTGGCCCACATGTTCCACCAACATACATGGTGGGACCTAAACAAAGATGTATAAGTGTGTGTTCTGTAAAGGTATAGGCTAACTGCAAGTTTATGCTTCAGGTCCTGTGGTCCACATGTTGCACCGACATACATGGTGGGACATAAACAAAGACGTATGTGTGTGTGTTCTGTAAAGGTATAGGCTAACTGCAGGTTTATGTTTCAGGTCCTGTGGTCCACATGTTGCACCAACATACATGATGGGACCTAAACAAAGATGTATAAGTGTATGTTCTGTAAAGGTATAGACTAAATGCAGATTTATGTTTCAGGTCCTGTGACCCACATGTTTCACCAACATACACGGTGGGACATAAACAAAGACATATAAGTGTGTGTTCTGTAAAGGTATAGGCTGACTGCAGGTTTATGTTTCAGGTCCTGTGGCCCACATGTTTCACCAACATACATGGTGGGACCTAAACAAAGATGTATAAGTGTGTGTTCTGTAAAGGTATAGGCTGACTGCAGGTTTATGTTTCAAGTCCTGTGGCCCACATGTTTCACCAATATACATGGTGGGACCTAAACAAAGATGTATAAGTGTGTGTTCTGTAAAGGTATAGGCTGACTGCAGGTTTATGTTTCAAGTCCTGTGGCCTACATGTTTCACCAACATACATGGTGGGACCTAAACAAAGATGTATAAGTGTGTGTTCTGTAAAGGTATAGGCTAACTACAGGTTTATGTTTCAGGTCCTGTTGGCCACGTTTCACCAACATACATGGTGGGACCTAAACAAAGATGTATAAGTGTGTGTTCTGTAAAGGAATAGGCTGACTGCAGGTTTATGTTTCAGGTCCTGTGGCCCACGTTTCACCAACATACATGGTGGGACCTAAACAAAGATGTATAAGTGTGTGTTCTGTAAAGGTATAGGCTGACTGCAGGTTTATGTTTCAGGTCGTGTTGGCCCATGTTTCACCAACATACATGGTGGGACATAAACAAAGACGTATAAGTGTGTGATCTGAAAAGGTATAGGCTGACTGCAGGTTTATGTTTCAGGTCCTGTTGGCCTACATATTTCACCAACATACATGGTGGGACCTAAACAAAGATGTAAAAGTGTGTGTTCTGTAAAGGTATAGGCTAACTACAGGTTTATGTTTCAGGTCCTGTTGGCCACGTTTCACCAACATACATGGTGGGACCTAAACAAAGATATATAAGTGTGTGCTCTGTAAAGGTATAGGCTAACTACAGGTTTATGTTTCAGGTCCTGTTGGCCACGTTTCACCAACATACGTGTTGGGACCTAAACAAAGATGTAAAAGTGTGTGTTCTGTAAAGGTATAGGCTAACTACAGGTTTATGTTTCAGGTCCTGTTGGCCTACATGTTTCACCAACATACATGGTGGGACCTAAACAAAGATGTATAAGTGTGTGTTCTGTAAAGGTATAGACTAACTGCAGGTTTATGTTTCAAGTCCTGTGGCCTACATGTTTCACCAACATACATGGTGGGACCTAAACAAAGATGTATAAGTGTGTGTTTTGTAAAGGTATAGGCTGACTGCAGGTTTATGTTGCTCTTTTTTCTTTCTTATTTTCTTTTTCCATTCTTGCTAAGGACATCTTTCTAAAAGCCTTGGTTACTGAAGGTAAATGAACAAAAACAGAAGAAAGGAATGACATTTGTGAAATGTATAGTAGGCTAAGGAGATGGCATAATGCGTGGGATCAGCAGATGGCAGTAGTCTATAGGTTCTGTACAACTCCTAGAAAGATATCCAAGTAGGGGAAAAGATTACAGATGTTGAAGGTATGCAGAGAGTAAGGCAGGGACAATGCATATATTCTAGGAGTGTAAGTTGTCGAGTAAGTAATTGAAAGAAGCAGTTACTGGATGGAAGAAGATTTTTATTACGCCCACAGTACCATAGTAAAAACTGTGTGTGAAGTATAGGCTAGAGAAGGAAGGATAATTGGAGTAGGACAAGAGTCAGTGGTGGCATTAGCAGCAGCAGCAGTGAAAACACAGCAATGCCAGAGATAGGTTAGGTATAGACAGGTGGACAATACAGGAGGACAACTTCAGGCAGTAGAGAACAATTATCTGGGGGAATATAACTATGAGGGAAAGTCAAGAGGTTACAGGTGTAACTAAAGATAGTTGTAAGCTTTTGAGAGTTGGGTGAGACGGTGGTTACAGATCCCTTAAAATGTTTAGAAATTGGTTAGGGTCAAGTGGCAAAACATAAGGACACTGGGTGTTTTAACAGTTTAAAAAGGATTTCCAATGCAGATGGGATGGAAGTTGAGGTGAGACTTGAGAGGATAAGTGGCAAAAGTTCCAATATGATGAAGACTGGTCAGGAAAGATAAAACCACTGTATATAGATGAAGTTGCTATGCACGGGGGGGGGGGTGCTGAAAGTTAAGGGCTAAAGCAAGGCAAAGTTACATATATGAATACACAGGTGGGGGGTCCATGGGAATGTGTCAAGAATTATGCTACAGTGATTATACTGTAGTTTATAATATTAAACAAATATTAGACTCGATCAGAGACTAAATGAACTTGCAGTAGCTGGAGAAGTGGAAAAGAGAAGCAGTGGTTTTAACAGATATGTAAATAAGGAATGCAACACTGGACCCAAGAGAGGGCTTCAGGAATACAAAAAATGGAGATTTAGGATACAACTGAAAAGGAATGGTGAGATTAGACAAATAACAGGGCAGACAATGGACATGGAAGATGAAATATGGTAAATGCCATTGTACTTCACTCATTACAAGAGGATTGCTGGATGAGCAAGAGGCCAGCTGGAAGACGAGCACATTAAAAACTCATATGTACCCATGCAGTTTGGATAATTAAGGTACCAATATCTGTTCAAAGAAAAGTGCATCAATTAGAATTATTTTTAATGTAGCTAATATTCTTAATGTACCAAATGATGTGGATGGCTTATGTGTACATTATGAAATAATGAGATTGTCCTAAGTTTAGCAAAGCACCAATAACAAGCACAAAGTGACTCATGCATTGCTGAGGAGGTCAAAATATGACAAAATGTACTGCACTAGCATAAAAGCCTGTTTCTGGTCTAATGAAAATAAATTGTCAATAACACACCAGCATTTTGGAACTTTATTAATTTATCTGCATGTCAGGATGTCTTTACCATGAATAATCCCTTTTTGCAACTTAATCTAAGTAAATACTACTTGTTCACCTTTTGTTTGCTCAATTTCACCTTATGAAATTAAGTCCTTCCCTCCCTGTCCTCCACACTATTCAGAGATTCACCAACATATAATCGTACAAGTCTTAATCAGTCAGGTCCTCTCCACCCAAACCCCCCAAACTAAACTGTAGTGCACAAACCATGCTTTCTCAGTCCTTTGCCCAAAACTATGGAGATTTCTCTTTTCTTTCCCTAAAGATTTTCCTGTTAACCCAATTCTACAATCAGAAGTAAAAACACATTACAAGACTCAGGGGAAAAGTAATTGCTTTCTGTCTCTGGCCATAAAAGTTAACTTCTTCCTATTCTATTATTATCTCTACATACATTGCTCTGACTTGACTTGTGATTAATTTAGAGTCCCAGCTGTGATATCTACTCTGTATATAATGCATGAATATATTGTGTTTTGTTACATTCTGCATATAATGTCATGTCTCTATTGTCTTTACCCCTGGGGTGAGATTAAAATGTGTCCAATGGTACCAGTGCTCTGCCATGATTAAAAAATTCAAAATAAAATTAAAGGAAATAAAAATACACTGACTAGTGATCAACATATATTTAACAGCTACTTTTGAAATCTGTATCAGTAACCTGTTAATATACTCTCAAAACTTTGTAAAGGCTCGACAAAAATTATAGATGATTCAGCATTAATTCTCATTAATCTCACTATAAAATGAAGGAGAGGTGCAAACAATCAGGAAAAAAAGGTCCCTTTTGCTTAATTATACAATTACAATTCTGATCTCTTCAGTAACAGCTGTTCTATGCTGTCTCCCCTTTAGAGAACCATATTCATGTAAAACTTCCTCAACACTGAAACAGCAATGCTCTTGTGTCTAGTACTCAACATGGATTCAGACTATGATACTAACATTGCACTGTCTGAAATAAATATGTTTAGTCTCAGTTTCACCTTGTTAAGGATGTAGGATTACATTATTCTGATCTTTCCAAGGTATTTGAGGCAGTAAGCCATATATCTTACTGGATGTCCTTGTTGATTACTGGCACTGAATAAATACTCAGAGGGAGACATCAGGTATCCTGAAGGTAGACCACATTCTGTAAAATGAGAAAGTACTACCACTTCTCTTCTGTCAATGACTCAAGTTGTTGGCCTGTCTTTTTTAATACATTTATCAATAATATGGCGACACACTGAACCAGTGCAAAGTCAGAGCATTATGCTGATAATTCAGTGAACATAATGCTGTTTCTTTTTTACAACAAATCCAGAATAAACTTTAATTCTGATTATCCTCAGTGTCCTTTTAACGTAACACTAGAAATGTTTTTAAGCAAATGCTTTTTACTACCAAAATTTATGTGCCTGATAGAACTTATCCAGCTGTTCCCACCGATAATATTCAAACGCTAATGTTGCTTGATCATTCTGTATCTGACAAGAATACTTCTACTAACCTTCTGGGGCTATGGCCAACTAGATCAAGTCTGATAATTGTATAAATGATATAGCTGCCATAACTAATAAGAAACTGCGCTAATTGCACATGCTCAAGGATTTTCTATTCCAAAATGCAAACATTGTACTCACTTCATGCACCAAATTTTCTGTGCCTTACACTTGCACATGCCCTCATAAATGAAACTAGCCTTCATGTCAAAGAATTATATACCAAAGAGGACGGGACCCATGAGAGAACCTTTTGGACACTGCTTGTGAAGTTTTTCTGCCTGCATTGGAAATGATCAAACTTTTGCTGGACATCATTCCATGAAACCTAATGACTCTTCAGTCTGTAGTCTAAATTGTATAGAGTTTAGCCAGCTGTTCTCATTCTTCATCTGAAATTTGCAACTCCCATGCTTCCCCTAAGTATCTCTTGCTGAAAGGTGCCTTCGTTGACACAAGAAACAGCCGACCCTCGGAGTCTTAAATAAATCACCCCCAGCAGACAGGATTAAGGATCTAAAGTGTTAAGCTGCTTTCTACAGTCAACGTATAGGGTATGATTCATTCCACCTCCATTTTCTTACTGTGCGACGCTAAGCAAGTCACTTAGCCAAACAGTGCTCCTGGATCACCACTGAAAATGGATACATTGCCTAGTGGGCTTAACTGGCTAAAATACATAAAACATAAATCATTTTCAGTGGTACTACCTATCCTGCTTATGCAGTTACATTACTGAACATAGAAGTTAGGCAAATCATAAAAATGTACCTTTTAACATGCTTCTCTGTAATTGTGAATCACATCATGTGCCATCACTCAACTATATAAATTCTTAAAATGTATTAGCACAGCTGTGATGTACCAGTTTCTAGCTGACAGCTAAGAGTTTATTTCCCTGTTTCAGTGTTAGCTATTACACAAGTATGATACATGTGCCTTCAGGTATCTATTTAGTTCATGTCTGATAATGTTCATTCATTTTGACACTGTCACTATTAAAGTATTAGTTTAAGGGTGTGCACACTTATGCAACCAGCTTAGTGTACATTTTTTAGTTTTTATATTTTCCCCTAACAGATGTGTTTGTTTTTCAACTGAATTGTGCAGGTTATAGGTCACATTAAAGGTGGGAAAAATTTTGAAATTATTTATTGTGGTCTCATTTCTTTATATCACAAAAACCTGGCATTTTAACAGGGATGTGTACATTTTTTTATATCCACTGTACATGTACTAATTACAATGTCTTTACATTATCATTTACTTACTTTTTAATTACTTGGCAAAGCTTTTGCAATTCCAATTTTTGTGCCTTTCTGATCTGGTTATTTTCTCTACAGGACTCATCTGAAAATGGGCTGTACACCGCTGGGTATACCTTCTTAGATAAGAAATATAAGCAAACAAATAAACAAATACATTTACAATCCATTTCTTTATAGTACTCCTAAATATGTGTGTATGTGTGTGTTATAATATGTAACATTTGATCTAAGACTCATTTTGTCTAAACTCAAAAAATCTTAACATTTAATCTGAAACTCATTTAGTTTAAAGGACATTTACTCTCATCAATTTTGACTGCAAATTGTAGAGGGTGATCAAAATTAATAGTGCTGTGGTTTAGGGCGTTTGGTAATGGAAACAGAAACTGGTCTAGTGCACCATTTATACCTTGTTAATGCCCACCCACAAGTTTGTGTCTGTGTTTGTGTGTCAGCAGTGCTTCACTGTGTGTTGTAATTTCCCTTTTCGTTGTGGTTTTGCAACCATGGAATATGTATAATTTAGTAAGGGGGTGCAGAGACCTTACTTCCCTGAAAAAAACTTCGGAGGAATAGCTGTGGTATATTAAATTTTAGATGAAATATGATTCAATTACTTGTGTTTTGGATTACATTTTTATATGTTTTGTGAATAGATGAAAAGTTTCTTAGATGCAATGTAAATAGCTCCCACACAATTAGTACAATGTGCAAATATTATCAGATATGTTGCTATGCCATCCTAACAAAAATAAACCCATCAAAGCAGATCTACATATCCATAGAGTATAATGGGAAAAGAAATGATCAAAACTCAATCTAACCCTCACTTTCTACAAAACTACAAATACTACATCACAATATAAAAAAAGAAAATAGCAACCAGAATAGTTTTTAAACATAAAACGTTAAGAAACACTACCGACTATTATGCTTAAACAAGAGCTAGCCATCATCTGTTGTTTTTTAAAATAATAGTAATTCACTACCTGTTCCATTTCTTATGCCATTCTAAAGACATTCACCTGAGTAATTCTGCAATGGAGACTTTGCTAATAGTTCTGCAGAAATGAACACGGATCAAGTTCACTTAGAATGAACAGATGCATTCTTCTCAGGCATGCCAGGCAAGGGAGTGCTACAGTCCTTTTATTCATTTGCACATATCAAGTTGTATGTATGTAAAACACTAATTCAGATAAATATATAAGGTTCTATCAAGCCATGTGGAGTAAAAAAAATTACCTCTGGTCCCTTTTGCTTTTGCAGTTGGCACTGAATGTTTATGAAAGTTTTGCCACATTATAATTTTGCCTACTGTACAATATTCATGGGTCTTACCAGCTTAATAGACAGCATTTAGTAAAATAAACTCAAAAGCTCTACAAAAATGTGCAATGTTTTACATATACTGATTAGTTCTGAAACTCAGTGTCTAATTTCTAGAGGATTCTGTTAATACTGCAGTCTTGTGCACAATGATTTTCTTCTTTGTGTCTCCTAAAACTAAGTAAAATACAAACTTTTACATTCATAGTTGCCATTTTAAGTAAATAGCAAAGAGAGATAAAGCCCTTACTGCAGTTTAGATGACCTGCATTTAATTATCAGCTTGAATAATTAATGAAGGTGGCATGGTGGTGTAGAAGGGGTAAGGAAGCATGACTTACTCATCTTTTCTCACTTTCCTCTGGGGATGGTGGACAAAAACATGCCAAAGGTGATTCCAGTATAGATTCCCTGATGGAGGCTAGAGTACCAGAAAGAAAAAAAAGTCTCCTGAGGGACCTCAAAGGCAATACACAATTGTGTGCAGAGCTCATTTTTATTGGAGCCACCTACACTAAGCAAAAGATCTAGGAAAGCTACTCGCTGACAAATTCAGCTCTAACTTTACCCCTCTCTCCTCCTCAGTGCTCCCTCAGGAAATACCATCAAATATAACTCCCCCTACTATCACTATGCAACAGGTCCTTAAAGGCATCTCTAAGGTCAAGAACATTGCACTGATGGGCCAAGACAATATTCCAGGATGCCTTCTAAATGGAAAGGAATATGACCTATCAGGCCCAGTGGAATCACTATTTAACCTAAAAAATGGAGAACAGCAGCAGTCATCCCTCTCCACAAAGGTGGGTCATCTACAGACCCTGGAGACTACAGACCCATAAGTCTCACTAGTCTCATATGCAAATCCACGGAAAAAAATTTATGGAAATCATCGATGATGACATAGGAAATAACCAGACACTGGATCCAACCCAATCTGGCTTCATCAAGGGCAGGTCATGCCTACTTGGCTTGATAGACTTCCTTGAGAAGATCACCAAAGCAACTGATGAGGGCAAAATGGTTCACACTGCTTACCTTGACCTGGCTAAGGCATTTGACATAATACTACCCTCAGGAATTGCTGACAAACTCAAGAGGATAGGCATAAACCCTTATGTTAACCGGTGGATAGTCAGCTGGTTCACAGACAGGAACCAGGAAGTTAGAATTGCAGAGTCCATCTCTAAAAAGAGGCTGGTCGCAAGACTACTCCATTTTGGTATCTACTTCTCTGAAGTCAAGGCCAATGTCAAGGGCAGCTGTCTGACCAGATTTGCAAAATATTGCAAATTAGGAGCAGTCACAGAATCCCCCACTGACACTAATGTTCTCCAATAATGGCTGACACAGACAAATAACTTGTGTCAGAGCCACAGGCTAAAACTAAATGCAAAGAAATGCATATCAGTATCCTCCAGGAAGTCACCTACCCCTGATAACTATCATATTAATAATACACCCCTAAGACACAATCATGTAGTTAGTGACTTGGAGACACAAAGGCAGTTATCATGCCTTTGACCATTATGTGTCTGCAGCAGTGAGGAAATCATCTATGTTGTGAAACTTATAAACAAAGGTATGACATTTATGTCCAAAGAGGTCATTGCTCCACTGCATTCAGCATTCATCAGACCTATAATTGAGCAAAATCTCATTTGGTATGTTCCTTATCCACTCTAAAGACCTAAACATTGCATGTTATATAAACAGGACCAGCTGATGAGACAGGCATGCATCCCAGAGACTACCACTTTTCTTGAAGAAGTTCCTCATCTATGTGAAGCAGATTTCCTCTTTAACCCAATTCGAGTGTAACTTGGAGTACTGGATATGGAAAAGGATATTCATCCATGGTTTTTCATCTATATCACTAATGGACACAGGCAGCCTGTAAATGGTTCATCTCCCAGGTCCCTGTTTATAAACATTTCATCTCCCAAGTACTTGCTTACACTTATCAAGGGTACCAGAACGTTTTAGAGATTTGGGATGCATGGCTAGGCTTAACTAGGACCTAGTGGTCGTCAGCCTAGAACAGTTATGAATCTATGACAGAAGCATGTTTTAGAGCTTACCACTCATAGCCCTTTCTAAATCTTGACTTTAGTTTCTAGTTGCAGATGGTTAGTTGTTATATGCAAAGTTGAAAAAGCAAGTGTCAGCGGGTCCTGTTTATATAACATGCAAATCTCTAAAACGTTCTGGTATCCTTGTGTCAGCCATATGTCAATATACGACTCATATGTTATGTAAACACTATACCTCTTAATGTCTCTGTATCACAATCTACCAGTATTCTTATCACTTAGGCTGACTGTTGCATCTTTATGCATCTGTATCTTTGAACCTTAATTTAAATTTTATCTTTTGTATTTTCTTTTGTTTTAGCTTTTATATTATTATGTAATGTGGAGCTTTTCTCCCCGGGCCTCCACTGAAAATGGGCTCCTGAGCCCAGTGGACGTCCCCGGTCATCAAATTGAAATAAATAAATAAAATAAATAAATAAATAAGCATTTTGGCAGAAACTCTGGATGTGGAAGAATGTTTTCAATGGGTGCAAGAAGCCACCAAATAAAACAAACTATCCTCAGTCCTTGTCTGATTGGGAAAAAGGTTGCAATGTAGTGGAAGGATCCCAATTAGTCATAAGTATTTCTGCTTTACTATGGACAGAGCAGTACAAATCTAATCAAAAAGACTACGAAAAGGTGCACTACAAAACTAGTACTGGAGGTGTGCAAAGAACAACAGAGAGAAGCAGAGAAGACAAATGACATGAAAAAAAATGTAGAGACTGCATTCTGAAAGGAATAAACGGCTGTCTAAAAGAAGAAACTCAGAAGAGAACTAAAGTAATAGGAAGGTCACAGCAGTATAATGCATTCAAACTTTGGAGAGAAGTAGAAAAGGTAAAAGACAAACAGGCCTGTATCAAGGAAGAACAGCAATGACTAAAAAAAAACAAGGACTAAACTGCAGAAGAAATTAGCTCATGGGATGCTGTCTGAAAAATATTTGCATACATTTTACAGAGTAAGAAGGGAAAGGTGAACTCAGCGGCTTGATCAGGGATGGAATGCAGGTAATGGCAGTGTCATCACTAATGAAGCGTATGAAGTTCTTGATTTCAGTATTCAGGAAACAGAGGAGGACACAATGTTGTGACGTGGTGAAGTAAATAGGGAAATGAAAGACATTAAGACTGATCAACAGAGAGGAAGGTAAAGGAGGGCAAAAGAGGCACTCAGCCTACAAGAGGACAAAACACATGACTGTGTTAGGACACTGGCAAGAGTACTCGAAACCTTAGGAAAATTCCAAAACAACCATTGTGCTAAGGTACTCATAATCCTCGGAAATACGCCCTTCCCAAGAAAACACTCACAGAAATTGTTAACAGCTCTGTCTACAGAAGAGGCATGGAAAGACAAGGAAATGGCTTCAAGGGAGGTAGAAGAATCAGTTTAAACAATTACAGGACAGTTAATCTGATGAAAGGTAAAGTGATAAAGAGGATCCCTAAGAGAAGTCTAGATACCTTCCTAAGGGATAATTGGCTTAAGGTCAATAAAAATTCTGACTACATGTAAGTGAGTGAAGAACTATCACCGAGTGTAGCCTGTATGGAATGCAAAAACATTTTTTTAACTTGAAAGAGATCAAAGACTGTGTGAGAAGCTGGAAGAGATTGCAGCAAAGCAGAAGAGTGCACACTGAGTGAGGAGTAAATATCAGACTGTTGGTTAATAGCCAGCTGACATGGATGGAAAGTGATGCAGAGAACACAATAATGTTCACTGATGAGGCCCCTCAATACTGAACAAATTAATCTCTGATGACTTAGAAGGTATGAAATATCATCTAACAAAAAAAGAAAGTAGGCCATTAGGAGATGTGAATAAATAACTGAAAACAGCATTTAGATTATTGACAATGTAATATCTAGAAACCAGGAGACAAAGTATTGGAAAATATATGATATGGGTGATCAACATCCTGGAATTAAGACACAAAGAAAAAGGAAGGATGAACCATTTGTTGCAGTTCTGATGTATGCAGTGTAACCTGAGCCAGAAAAAATATGCTCATCTCATTATATAATGAATGGTCAAAATGTCAGGCGGTTGACAAATAAAACATGCACCATGTCATGTCAAACATTCATTATATCACACAAGGAAACCATCGACACTCAGGAAAAACAAATTTCCTTTCCTAGGCACAACCAATAAACCGATCACATTCAGCAAAATCTGTCTGACTTGCACAAGCGCTATGGGAAGGGCTTTTCTAAACTAAAGACACACATTAGGATTGGGCAGGGCCAGGGGGTTAAGATTAGTATATGTTACTAAGGTGAGCAAGATGACAAGAATTAGCAGCCCCAGCATTAAAGGAGACAGACAGGGAGTGGGAGGTGTAAAGGGGTAGGTCACTCTTTCTCCTTCCAGGGGATAAGGAGAGTAGTGCACATTTAAAGGAACACAGAGTAAGTGCAATTTCATTCTGGTGGATACCCGGAAAAACACCACTTTTGCTTTCTAGGAAGACTCGGGTTGTTTGGAGGCAGCACCTTTTGCAGAAATGAGGGCATGACCTCCACAATCAGACCACTGTGTAACCCCTAATGCTTGGCAGAGTGCATGCAGAGGGCTAGGCTACAAGAAAAAATGCTGAACCTCTCTGACTGCTGCCTGAAGGATGGCTTTCCCCAGATGACTCTTAATCCAGTTATGGGAACAAACGGATATGGGCTGATGATCAGCAGGAAGCAGATTAAAAAAAAGAAAAGTCGCATTTCCAGCAGGTAATTACAGTTTATATAAACAAGCAGATTTTTGAAAAAAAATTACATTAGAATTAATTCAAAAACTAATCTACATTAGGCAGTTTAATAGCCAATCTGTGTTTTTCACTACTTTCATATCATATTGTCATGGCAGTTATTATACAAGTATGAACATCTGGATATGTATACATTCCATGGCTCAGAGGAACAGAGATGATTAGATGTACTGTGAAGAAGGATTTCTCATGTAGGGTATTTAGCTGCATTCTTATTTAGCTGAAAGTGCTTGGTGGGTTTTGAGCTGCACACCCCTAAATTTGACTTTGGAAGCTAATCTTGATTAATCTCTCTATTCTACTTGACACAGAAAGATCAAAGGCGCTCCCCTTAGACTCAACGCCTAAAGGTAACCTCTTTTTTTATATCATACCACTCATACACTGTACACTCAAATATTCAGAGTATTAATCACGTTTTTTCATCTCACTTTTAAAATCAATAACATCTGGGAGGAAACTACTACCGGTGAGTCTATTAACAGCTTCTCAAGAATTAGCTTGGGAATAGTGCTTACATTTTGCTCCTGGTGAGAGAATGCAGACAGGGTATTATGTCCTAGCTATCCTATGTTACCATTCACAGGAAAGCCTGAAATTTGAGAAAGAGCAGTGAGCATTGCTTCTTGATGGCTTCTAATCAGGCAGTATGCATGGGACTTCAGTGAGTGCTCTTATTGCAGTTTTGGTGAGAATTTCTTTAGGTTTATGTGCAGCTAGACTTTTGGTTGCATCTAGCTACTGCAGCTTGTTATTCAGAGTATCTACCTAGAGATACTATAGGAAGTTTCTAAGCTCATCAAGATCTGGGGAAATACTACTTTTCAGGAAGCTGCTTTGGACTAGTCCTACTTTTTAACTTCTACTGAAAGAAGGAGCAAAAGATACGTTATTCCTAGATATGTGCAGTTGTGCTGAGAACAGTACTATCTCCACTGCCAGAGAGATACCACCACCCCTTCAGACATTAGTAAGCATTTACTTCCACTTTCCAACCGTCTCTGTAGCTACCTTGGTTGAAATAGACATCCTGAAGCCATGTAGCAATTACTCTAGATTTACTGTAAAGCACCTACTTTTTAATCACACTGACAAACTCTGTGTCAGATACATACATACATACATATAAATGTTTCAAGCACGGGCATTAAAGCCCTTCTAGCTTGCCAATATGCCAAAACACTTGTTCCCATAATAAATGTCCAGGCTGTTCTTAAAAATATATTAACTAGTACTTGCTTTAATGTAATTTGGTAGTCTGTTCCAAGCATCAGCTACTCTGTCAGAGAACCAATTAGTACACTTCTCATTCCTATAGAATCTCCTACATAGGTTATCTGATGATTCTCTAGTACTTTTTGTTAACCCCAAACATTCCCGGAGGTAGTTGTCCCTAAATGCCTTATATACCTGAATAAGGTCTCCTCTTAAATATCTGTAAGAGACACTGTGCAAGTTCAGATATTTTAGTCTTTCATAATAACTTAGATTTTCACATCCATGGATGCCCTTAGTATATTTCCGCTGTAATATTTCCAGTTTATTCATGCTTGTTTTCCTATATGGTTTCCATATTGTTATTCCATACTCAAGTTTGGGTCTAATGTAACTAACAAACAATGACTTCATTATGTTTGATTTCCTAGACTTTATAAATCTTTTTATACAACCTATAGTTCTATAAGTATCATTAGCCAATTGGCTGATATGATAAGAAAAACTCATAGCTGACTCTACCCATTATACCCAGGTCCTTAAATGAGTCTACAGTTTCAATCACTGTGTGGTGTATTAAATATTCACCTTTCAGTTTATGTCTCCCAAATCTCATATGCTTAGTTTTTGATGTATTTATCAAGATATTATTCTCCTGTGCCCAAATGGTCATTTTAGTCAAATTATTTTGCAAACATGCCTTATCTGTAACACTTGTAATCAGTTTACCCAATTTCAGGTCGTCTGCTTATAGACTTGCAGAACACCTCAGATGAAAAAGTAATTTCTGAAAGATACAATCTAAACAAGTAAGGCCCCAGTACAGAGCCCTGTGGGACACCTTGACTGTAACCAAGGATTTCATCTGTCCAGTTGGTGTGTGATACTTGCCATGTCCTATTTGTAAGCCATGCAGCTATCCATCTTATCAACAGTACATCAATACTTAGTTGTACTAATTTATTGATCAGTGTTTTGTGCATGACCCTGTCAAATGCTGAAGTTAAATATATATAAATCACATCACAGCACAATTTTTCATTCATAGCTGTTATTATATTGCTATAGAACATCATGTTACAGGTGGTAATAGGTCTATTTCCAACATATGCATGCTGATATATGGTTTCAAGTCCCAACCTATCCAGTTCTGACAATAAGTTATCCAGTATTACCTTCTCCATTATTTTTCCACAACATGAAAGTAGACTTAAGTGTCTATATGATTCTGGGTTTGTCCTACTCCCCTTTCCCTTAAAGACAGGTTTAATAAGTGCAGGTCTCCAATCTTGAGGACTCCCCATATTTATATGACCTAGTGAATAACAGATGTAATGGCAGTGTAAGTTCTTGCTTAAGTGTTCTCAAATCATTGTTACTTATTCTGTCTCCTCCCTGCGCTTTGTTTGAATCCAGTTTGCACAGTTCTTTTTCAATATAATCTAATTTGATTCCAGTATCTGGAGTTACCTGGATGTCACTTGGACAACTTACCACCCCTTTTGTGAAGCCAAACTGTTTGCATAAGATTTTGTAAATATATCTATAATCTGTTGTGTCTGAGAATAAATTTTAGAATCTGCACACAGTTTATCAATTTGTGTATCTTTACTCCTTCCACATCTTATGTATCTATAAAAAGGTTTCCTATTATGCTCAATATCTTTATATAAATGTTCTTCAAATTTATTTCAGTTTTCAAAGTTGGAGTTCGACCTCTCTTCCATTTATTATATTTCTTGTGTCTCACCTTAATCCGGTATCTTGTTCTTATGGAAATATACCCCCTGATGTTACATGCCTAGATCCTGATGTTACACATTTTTTTGACTTTTTGCACTCAAACAATTTCTCTTTCAAAACTTTTCACATTCCATCTGCAGTTTTTCCACTGAACACCTCACTCCAGTTAGTTTTATATAGCAACTTTTTTGCTTCCCTATAATTTGTAATTAACCTTCTGTGCATTGGCTTAGATTTCAGCTTGGCAGAATTATCTAGCAACAAATTAACCTTTATGACCCCCATGATCACTGCACATCAATGGTGGTAAAACTTGACTTGAAGTTACAGTAATTTCTTTAGGAACACAAACAATATCTAGTATATTCCATCCCCTGGTAGATTTTTTTACAATCTGAAGCATTTGTTGTTCCTGAATATACTCTGTGAATAATTTCTTTACTAACGTTGTTGAATCAATACTATTCCAGTCTGTTTCTGGTAAATTTAAGTCCCCAGCTAATATTATTCTTCCCTCCTGTGTTTCATGTATGAAATGTATGAATTCCTCTAGGTCATCTGCACTTGACTTTGGTGGTCTATATACTCCAACAATTGTTATATGTTCCAGGGTTTTCTTTATTGTCACAGTTACACAGTCTGTAGTATTGGTATTATCATTGAACATGTAATAATCACAAGTCTCATAGCTATCTTTAATGCCTATCGTAACACCCCCCACCTGTTTTTTTTGTTAGAATGTCTGTTACAGTAAAAACATTTATACCCTGACAGAACTGGTTTCCAGTCATTGTTCTTTAACCATGTTTCACAAACTATAACAACATCAATCTTGTGGGAACACAGCAAATTTTCTAATAAAAACACTTTATTATTAATGTTCCTAGCATTAACAACCATCAGAGATGCATCAAATGTTGCTATCTGTGAAATGTTACATTTTTGACCTGGCAAAAATCCTGGTTAGTGTTTGTCAAATATTGCAAAATATCTGCTGCAAAAATTCTCTTCCCTGATCTAGACAAATGCACACCATCCTGTCTGAACACGTGTGCCCAAAATAAGGCTTGGATGCTCTATACATTTCTATTTTTTAAAACAGGACGTTTTTTCCATGTAGGTGTTTATTCAAAAAATCTTTTCTTTCACAGTGACCTGACTAGCCTTTCTATAGATGAGTTGTGAAAAATATGTCCTAACACCAGTACAAGCTATACTATCTAGGAGGGCTGTCAGTTCCCGACTAACAGTCATAGAATGTTTGTTGGTGACATCATTTGTACCAACATGATTAAAAACAGATCCATATTTCCTTACATTAAGGCATTCCAAGGCTTGTCTCACATCTTCTATTTTTGCTCCTGGCAAGCATAACACTACTCGATGTTCACTATCATCTCTGCAGATATTAAGTATCAGTTCCTCTAATAACTGAATCCAATTACAAGAATATCTTAGCTGACCATCTCTGAAGAATCTTCAGCTTCTAATACAGTCATTTCAGCTCTATCAATTGTTACAAAGGATAGATCTTCATCACTATTAGTCTTATTAATTCCACTGTTTTCATTGCGTATTAAATTCTCATCCAGCTGGCACTGTAAATCCACAGCTTGAGCCATGTAGTCAACATTTGTCTTTCGCTTCTTTTTTCTTACAGTAATGTTCTTCAATCCTTCCACGTTCAGTTTTGATTTCTTCCTTTTCACCTGCCCCCTGCCTCTTTTTTCTACCTTTTCCATTGGAAAGGAGATGCCTTTTTCTGTAGACTGAGGGTTTTCTGATAGACAGACATCTTCAGTCCCTGTCACCCGTGTGTTACATAACAAAGCAGAATCCTTGTTACTACGTATTCTCTTTCCTTTACAGTCATTAGTCAGTTTATTTTTCTTCCTTATTTGTTGAGAACTTCCTTTCTTTCTTTTTTTGTTTCCTTCTAAACAAACCAGATCCACAGATTGCTGAGTACTTGCATCCACAATTCCATAGTTCTCAGGGGCATCATCGTGTTTCATAGGTGTTGAATGTTCTTTGCAGAAAATAGATGCATCATTTCCTAAATCTGTTCTATTTGTTCTATGCCTAACATTATTCAGTTCATCAGTCCAGATATTAATATATGATACAACAGTTCTCCAAGCCATGCCGATTGCACATGTGCAATCATCATCATTAAGTCAAGATTTGCTTCTAACAATGGTAAGCAAATCATCCAACTTTTGACACGAGGAACAAAGATCACCAATGTTATCAGCTGTTACCTTTAAATATGCATAGCATTTATTACACTGTACAATATACTTGTGCATTAGCAAATCATTAATTGCATACTCATTTAATGAATCCATATTCAGCTTTAATTGAATAAAATATTGCAAAGGAAAAAATTACACAAAGTAGCAAAGAATTCAAAGGAACTTAAATCAGCTTCTATGACAAAAACTATACCAGCAATATACAACTAAATAATAAAATACAATAAGGTTGTTCTGACCATACAAGTTCTACCAGCCAGCCAGCCAGAAGTTGCAATTTCTTTATGCGTGCAGTAGCTTCTGCTCACTATAGCTCGCAGTCGCACCTCCTTTTAACAGTAAAAATAAATAAAACTTCTCTTACCAGTCAGCTCCACAACAAATCACAAACCAAGACAGGATTGTTTTGATATGCTCAGAACTTCCCTTTCTGCAGTCTGTGTAAATTTATAGCTGTCTAAGCCCCATGTGGTGGCTAAAGCTTGCCTGTCCAAAGCCTATCCCTTTCTCACAAACAAAAGTGAAACTAAAGGTTGTTGTTGTTTGTCTTTCGGCTTTTCCCAGTTACGGGTTGCCACAGCGGACCTCCGGTCCGCTAATGATTGGCAGTTGCTTTTTATGGTGTCGAGTTGCCAGCCCGATGCCCAACCTTCAATGAAGGCATACCCATTCAATGCATGTCTTTCAAACGACCACTCGACTGCGGGGAGGACATGCAGACTCCACACAGAAGGCACTCCCAACCCAAGCTGAGAATCGAACGAGAGAACCTCTTGCTCTGAGGCAACAATGCTACTGCTGCACCATCATGGAATCTAAAAGTGAAACTAAAGGTAAAACAACAAAATATAAATCAAAGTAAAGCTTGTTAATAAGCAATAGTGGTAACAAACACAATATAAATTAAAATAAAACTTATCTTACCAGTCAACTCCACAACAAATCACAAACCAAGACAGGACTGTTTTGATATGCTCAGAATATATATTATAGATATACAGATATAGTTGTATAATGTTTTTGGAGGTAAATCTCTCACATGATATCATGGTAATTGTGAGCACACAACTCTACACTAAACCAATCACACACTTAGACCAAACACATATACCTACTTAAACCACAAAGGCTTCCTATATGTAACCTAAGAAACAGTTACTCCCAGCCACCTCACAAACCCACAACACAGACAACAGTCACCATGAAACAAATATCTAAGAGAGCCACTAAGTTCTAAATCCCATAATGTAAATCTCCACCAAATGCAGTATCCTGGTCATATATGATTCCATAGTGAGACACAGCAGTGCTCCATTCACCAGTCCGTGCAAGAAGAGTATTGTGGTCAGTTGCCTATCCAGGAGCAGCCACATCATGCACGCATTCAACTCCTTACACTACAAATACTCATAGGCACATTCATACTGCATCTGGGTATAAATGACTTGGGATGTACCTCTCTGGACTACATGAAAAGGGATGAGGTGGAGCTCTTGGGATATGTGTCTGATGCAGGTATGAACTCAACGTTGAGCAGAATTATACCATCATCAAAAATACACTCAAAAGATTATTGGCTTCAGCAATTGGTTTAGCCTCTTTTGTCATTTTAATGTAATGAGTACAATATATATCAGCATGGGAGGAGATGTTAAACATTCCCAACTGCTTGACAGCGATGGCATACCTCCCTAAGGCTTTTGTACATTGGATAAATCTTGTATATTAGATAAATCATTGACCAGCCCCATGGTGTGGTTTTTAGGCAAGATCAGTCTTCTAAAGCTTCCAACATAACAAAACAAAATACAGATAACATTAAGGAATTGCTGCTCAAAGCTATGAGTCAACAGACTCAGTTAATTATAGACCCTAAGCTCTGACAAAACTCATTTGTAAGCCTATGCAAATTATCATTATGGAATTAATAAATAAGGAGATAGGTAGCTAAGACTCGCTCAAAGCAAGCCAGTTTGTATTTGTCAAGGAAGTTTCTGCATGGATGGCTGCTAATCAGTACACGCCATGTATCTTGTCCTCAGAAAGGTATCCAGCAGCGTCCCACATGTGGGTAGCATACATAATCACTCCAAGACAAAAGTAAATCCTTATGCAATTCATTGGACAGGAAATTATCTCACAAACAGAAAGCAGGATATTAGGGTGGGAGGTTCCACATACTCCATAAGACCTGTCACTAGTGGTGTACTCCACGGTTCAATCACTGCACTAGTGGTGTACTCCATGATTCAGACATTTTACTAATGATGTACTCCATGGTTCAATCCTTGCTCTAGTAGTGTACTCCATGATTCAGACCTTGCACTAGTGGTGTAACTCCAGGGTTCAATCCCTAGGCCACTCCTCTTTGGATTTTACTTTTTGGAGGTCTAAGCAAATGTTAAGGGCTTATGACTAACCAAATTTACAGATGATTGTAAACTTGGTACCATTATAAACTCCCCAGATAAAACCAAAATCATTTAAGCAGCTCTTTCTCAAACTGATAGTTTTATTCCATGGTTTTGACACTAACTAAGTGCCAAGAAATTTGCAATGGTATCTTTTGGCAGGCATGAATTCCCATCACATTTAAAGCACACCCCTGAATGCTGAACCCATAGTCAGGGTTTTGGCAAGCTATGTCAACCATGAACTGTCCTTTGATGAGCAAATATTCATTGTTGTAAGAAAGTCATTTTTTCCACAGCTTACATCTAAACATATGTCATTCAGGTTCAGAAATGTAATTTATTCCACTGTACTCTGATAACATTAGGTCGATCACTGAATGTAGTATTTTCCTGTCCAAACACTTGTCACAACTGGAGCAATCACAGACCTTTCTGGGTAAAAAAGTTAAGGGTGTGAATCTGAAAAACTATGCAGACCATATCAGACCCTTATCCCTCTTCTCTGTATTGTACAGGTTACTAAGAGGTGACGTCTGCCTCACCTGAGTCTCTACAGACCCTGTCCGGTCAGATCTATTACACTTTCGTAAGTCCAGTGGAAGCATGAACACCCACTCATGGGATCTCAGTCGCATTTGCAACATAAATAGAACATGTTGGAGGTTAGGTATTTATAACTGAAAATATCTCTTGTAAGGAACCACCTTCTACATAAGGTAAACTGCTTCTTTTACTCTGTTCAAATATAATTTGGATGAATGGGGGACTGATAACAAATTCACCCCTAGTTTACCACCTATGTCCCCACAACAAGTAAATGTCTCAACATATCCTTGTTCTGGCAGTCTCTTGGTTATTTATATATAAAATATAAGGGCTAAAAACTACTATGGGAAAGTAAGGCTAGGCTTCAAAAGATCCTCACAGACCGATAACTGATAGCCTAGTAAGTACCTATGAACAGGAAACTCAGATTTAAGGAATACCATGTTTTAGATTAAATTCAGCAACAGATATTATGTAGGGCTACAATTAATGATGCAAATGGGTAACAGCACGTAGTTTAGGAATTAAAATAAAATGTAAACAATATGTGGAGCATTCCCAACACTTTAAATTAAATAGGGTTATAATAAAATTGTATGTGTTATTCTGTATTAAAGAAAACGTCTGTAATTACATCAAGTCTGTGAAATGAAAATACAGGTCAATTCTTATTGTACGTGGATTTATTAGAAATGTTACTTCAATTATGTGTTTGCTGATTTCATGGACTAATTAACATTTTAAAAAATGTATCTATTGAAATAATTATGTTACTTGAGATATCACAGAACACCACTATAAACATTCTGGGTGTACAATGCATCACATAGCTTCAGGAAATAATTTTGGAACTCTAGAACTAAAGAAATTAAAGATAACTGCATGGCCTTGTGTACGAGTCTGTGTTTGCACATGTGTATGCACATGTTTGTGTGTGTGTGTGTTTCCGCTAATGATTTCAATAAAAACATATGCACAATTTCTCAAGAGTTTCAATCTATATTTCTCAACATCTTTGGTCAGGAATTTTAGACAAGGTCAAAATTAATGTGGGTGGAGGGCAAAGACCCAAAATGAAGGACATTTTTTAAATTTTACTCTAATTCACTTTAAAGAAGTTAACTGACGAACAGGTTTTTTATCAACATGCACTGTCTGAACAATAGGTATGAAACCTAAATTCTGAGTGACTGTAATCCTCATTGATTTACCAGAAAATTAAACATTTTATGAGGTGAGGGCAACAATATCAAAAAAAAAAATCAAGGACAGTCATGAAGTATGCTTACATCACTGTATCTGGGAGATTAGTTACAAATAGTATCACTTTCCATCAACAGTTAATCTCATCAATGGAGTTCATCAAACGTATGATGTGGTAAGATATCATTTTAATTATTTCTACTTTTATGTATTCTGTTATCCAAGACGATACTGCTGTTATGAAGAATAACATCAGAACTAAGAAGTCCTTTAATTAATTCAGAAACTATCAAGAGGTTCTACCAGCTGAGTGGTGTGAGATAAGGTTACACCTCTCTCTTCTCTACCTCATTTTTATATATATATATATATATATATATATATATAGAGAGAGAGAGAGAGGATATAAAAAGTGTACACACCCCTGTTAAAATGCCAGGTTTTTGTGATATAAAAAAAAATGAAACCACAATAAATCATTTCAAAACTTTTCCCACCTTTAATGTGACCTATAACCTGTACAATTCAATTGAAAAACAAACAAATCTGTTAGGGAAAAAAATATAAAAAATAAAAAACATACAATACGCTGGTTGCATGTGTGCACACCCTTAAACTAAGACTTTGTTGTGTGTGCACACCCTTAAACTAATACTTTGTTGAAGCACCTTTTGATTTAATTACAGCATTCACTCTCCTTGGGTAGGAGTCTACATGTTTGTACAGGTTATAGGTCACATTAAAGGTGGGAAGTTTTGAAATGATTTATTATGGTCTCATTTTTTTTTTATATCACAAAAACCTGGCATTTTAACAGGGGTGTATAAACTTTTTATATCCACTGTGTGTGTGTGTGTGTGTGTGTGTGTGTGTGTGTGTGTGTGTGTATGTATGTATATATATATATATATATGTATATATATATATATATATATATATATATATATATATATATATATAAAATGTATAAAAACTCCTTATACATATCATTTTTGAACATGAAGAGGTGAACAGAAACAAAACTAGGTGTACCAGATGTGATTCTTGACAAAGTGGTGGCTCTGTAGTTAAAATCTCGGTCCCATAATTGCAGTGTTCACGGTTTAATATAGACCTCCAGCCAATGGGTATGGAGAATTTTTCATGCACTTCTGATGTCTGTGTGTGTTTTCACTGGGTATTCTGACTTCCTCCCACCTCCCAAATATACATTGGTAGACTGAGTACTCTGAACACTTCACATGTTTTGCATTTACCTTTTACACTAAGAGCTAGGTTGTAGCTTTTTAGCCATTTTTGTGATTGTTAGTATAACCTACAGCTGAAATGCATTTGCTCTACATGCAGCCAATATGTTAATAATTTGGAGCACATACACTTTCAATAACTTAGTTGTGTTTGTTTCAGTACCAGCTTCAGTAGTTTCTATCCCATGATTAGAAGTACTGCTGAGAAGTACTTTACATTTTGAGAAACTAGATTTTCCAGTGAAAAGATTAGGTCAACAATATGAGCAAACATGATTTTACTTTGGAATTTAAAAGTCTTAGACTTGCTCAGCAGTCACTTTCAAAATAATAATTAAATAAAACTTTTGCTACAATGTACGTGTTTTTGTTTTAGAAATTATTGTCATGAATAAAACAGACTGTTATTCAACCAGTATAATATGTCTGCACAGGAAGAGGAAATTGCTTGATGCAGTTTTTCTGAAGGGATATAAACCTTAATGATCTGAGGCAAATCTGGAGAGACTGCAGTATATATTTCTGTTCTAAGATGTTATTTCTCAGCTCTTTGTTTATTTCACAGCCAAGTTATAATCTGGCAAAATACAGAACATGCATTCCACTTCTTGATATCTTTGTTAGTATGATTATAGATTTTAGAAAGTTAGAAAGAACTAGACTCCATAGCTGGTGAGTATTAAAAGTACAGAGGCTGACATTAAATCTCATTTCTGAATGCTAGTCTTTTTTCTTGAGACTGAGAAGGTACAGAAATAAACACTTAATTAAGAAAGCATTACTTGATACATGGAATAACCCTTAAATGCAGATTTGGTTTTATTTCACACTTGACAGTCCAAAAGAATGAAGTGATTGAAATATTTTGGCATTCTGAAATGTAATATGGTTTTTATGACTGCTTACTAGTTTTCTCCTGGAAAGGATGAAGACTTAATATACAGACGGTTTGCCAAATAATCATTTGCCAGTCATTTACATGACTGTGAATATAAAGTTTAAAGAAAATTGCTAAAGCAATACTGAAAAATACAGGCAGGATTTTTTATCCTTTTACTTCTAAACATTTTTTAAAAATTACTCATTACTGTGTTTTTTCCTACACGTAAATGGCTATTTCTCCAGTATATTTGGTTTATTTTATGAAATGCTCATGCAGATTGTCATTTTACGTTACTTTATTTAAACAGAATGAAAATCTCTTAATTATAAAGAAATATTTAATTGCTTAGCCCTGAAATCACAGTAGTATTACTGTGAGGCAGGGACAATGCCAGGTTAAAGACGTCTGAGTTAAAATGTATTTTTTTATTGTCTTCTGTCATGTTCATCTGCAATCAGTGTGTTTGTTCTCATAGATTAGGGATGTATAATGTTTGTTGCTGTGAATACAAAAGACGAGGGACTGTTTTTTGAAGAGTGTTAGATCTCCAAACTTGCTGTATTCTCTTGAAAATGTAACAAAAAAGATGAAGGACTAGGAGAAATGTATTTGCTGATGGCCTTAATGAATTGCAGATCACTAATCCATAGCAGGGTAGAATCAAGGGAAGGAAGCAGATGTGAATATGCATTGGCAAATTCTATTATTGCAGGACAGCACTGGTTATGTTTTTGTTCCTAGAAAGATTGCTATGACAATTAATTAAAACGGTCTCACTACTTATTTTTCTCCAAGCCAGCAACAGAGAAATGGTACATTGTGATATACACTGTGGGCTAGGAAAAAACACTGTATGTAGCTGTGTGCAATGTTATGCTATGATACAATATATCTTTTTATGTATCTATATCTATGTATCTACATCTATATCTAATCTATATATATCTGTATAAATATATATATATATATATATATATCTGCATATATTTATACACATATGCTGTCTTGTTTGTGGAGGACCCATCTGCCAGTGTTAGTTATTAATTTTTCTAACGTATAAAAGTTAGGGACAGTAGTTCAGCAGTAAAAGCTATTCAGAGAAATTTGATATCTGGAGCATAGTTTTTGTATGCATCCTGTTTTTTTTCTTTTTCTTTTAGTTTGGGGGTACTGGGGAGAACACTTACCAAATCTGGCCAACTGTAGGCTAATCCTAAGTTGCATGCATAGTAGTAACTGCAAAGTAAGATTAAAAAAATAACTTAATTATGTAGTATGCTGACAAACTGCCTTTACTGTATTTTATTTATTTTTGTGTGTGTGGCAATCAACATATTATAATCTGTATTTGCACTGTTTGATTTATTTTTTAGTGAAGTTTATTTATTAATCATCAAGCTTCTGCCACTCGTAACCATACACTGTTTTTTCTGAGATGTTGAGCATTGCTTACACAGTCATTAATAAGCTATGTGGCACGTCTCCCATTAGCTCTATTGCATATGAAAGAGATAAAATGGTGAATTTATATTTGGCATAATGAGTAAGTAGTAGGTAACTGGAAGTCCCTGGTTATGCCCGGGTGGTGGCTGTAATATGTGTGTGTGTGTGTGTGTGTGTGTGTGTGTGTGTGTGTTGTGTTTATGTATGTGTGTGCGTGTGTGGTATAGGTTCATAGCTAGGTACTAGGCTATTGGCCCTAAGACCTATACACGTCTAGCCAAAAAGGTACCCTGGCTTTTGCCACCCAAGAAAATAATTTTCCTGTACCCCTGTCGAGCAGAGCAAAAGAGGTGATCCCCGGGGTGAATTTCCTGTTTCCCATTGGATTATCACGATTTTTCTTGAAGAGTGCTAATGAGGAGCTTTGTTTGATATAGATAGGTAGTTTGTTCCAGAGTATAGGAAGTCTCTGGGACAGGAATCTATCCCTCCAGCATGTTATGTTTATTGTGGTGACAAGGTTTAGGTCCCTACAGCATGCAGATCGGAGGGATTGGGATTTCTTTAAGTGGAGCATGTCCAACAGCTCTGGGTTTGACATAGCTTTGTATGGTAGGCAGAGATCGCCTCTGAGTAGGTGATATGCGACGGAGTAAAGCTGGAGTTTTTTGAGACGGTCTGCATAGGGCATCTGTTTGAGGGCAGTAATCCTCTTTGTGAGGTATTTCTGCAGCCTTTCCAGTTGTTGTAGATGTCTTGTGAGGTACATACCAAAAGGGGCATTGTACTCTATAATGGGTCTAATGAGTGATGAGTAGAGGGGAACAATGACCTCTTTTTTCCTGGATGAGAAACATTTTGTGATGAGGTGTGCCACATAGAAGGATTTCCTGACTACTGTGGCAATGTGATTATCAAAGGAGAGACTACTGTTCACCTGTGTCTCAAGGTCTCTTATCACACTTTTGGTGTTAAGCAGACTACCACCTATGTGGTAGCTCATGGGTACAGAGTTTTTACCAAAGGGGATGACAATGCACTTTTTGGCATTGAGCTTGAGGCCACGACTTTGACACTAGGCACCTGTCTCAGTGAGGTCCTTTTGTAGGATGTCCACATCATTAGGAGTTTCAATTATGGCTCCTAGTTTGCAGTCATCTGCAAACTTAGTTAGCCAAAAACCTTGTGTGTTAGCCTGTACTTCAGAAAAGTAGATACCAAACAGGAGAGGACCCAGGACTGAACCATGTGGTACTCCACTTGTCACTGGTCTGAAGTTGGATTTGGAGTCTGCTACTTTCACAGTGTGGGTTCTGTCAGTGAGCCAGTTGGCAACCCATCTCGTGACATAGGGATTTATAACTAGTTTAGTGAGTTTGTCTATAATTCCAGAGTGGGGGATGGTGTCAAAAGCCTTGGCGAGATCTAGATAGGCTGTGTGAACCACCTTACCCTCATCTATGGCTTTGGTGACTGCTTCAAAGAAGTCAATCAGGTTTAGGAGACATGATCTGCCTTCTACAAACCCAAACTGGGTGGGGTCCAGAGTTTGGAGATTACCATGTCTTTGTTTATAAGTTCCATGCTGATACATTCCATGGCCTTGCAGACCTGGCTCGTTAAGCTAATAGGGCAGTAGTTTCCGGCGTCTTTGGTGGCTCCCCCTTTGTGGAGTGGGATAACCGTTGCTGTGCGCCATTCAGTGGGCACAAAGCCTGAGTTGAGGCTATGACTGAACATGGTGCTTAGGTGGGGTGCCAGTTCATTCTGTAGTTCATGCAGAATGCACCCTGGGATTTTGTCAGGTCCCATGGATGTTGTGTTCCTGGCTTTGGAGAGTGTGGTTTTGAGCTGTGCAGCCGTGATTACAGGAACTTTGCATTCTTCCGGTATAGATATCGGGCCCTTTAGGGGGTGAGGGGTGTGGTAAAGTTAGCATTGAACCTATCTGCCAGGATGTTGGCAATATCAGTTAGTTCTGTACATTTAGTGCCATTGTGCTGTAACTCAGAACAGATCTGAGTGTTGCCATTGAGATTCTTGACATAGCTATAGAATGCTTTGTGGTTGTCTTTAGAATCAGTGGTGATTTTGTTTTCAAAACTAGCTTTGGAGGATTTTATGAGGGATCACAGCTTCTTACTGAGGCTGACCAGGGAGTCCTTCCAGTCATGGGATTTTACTCTTTTTTGCAACAGTTTCTTTCTTCTGTTGTAGAGTTTGTTTATGGCAGGGGACCACCAGACTGGCTTCATTTTTTGGAGGATAGCATCTTGGTTCTGTTAGGGATAGCACAATCCATGCACTCGTGCAGGTGCTTATAAAGTGCATTTGTGTAGAATTCAGCAGTCATACCGCTGTCTGTCTGCATGGGTGTCGTGAAGTTTGCCACTTCTGTCTTAAGAAGCTTGAAGGTGGCTTTGGAGAAATGTTTTACTGTGGTTTCCCTAATGGGGGGTGGGGGTGGGATGTGGATGTCTAGGTTGATTAGCTTGTGGTCGGATCTGACCAATGAGGAATTGACCTCTGGTGTGGAACACCGGTCGCCCATGTTGGTAATGACCAGGTCTAGGATATTGCTGCCCCTGGTTGGGGTGTGGATAAGCTGATCCAAGGCGTTGGAATTTATGAATTCCAGAAAATTTTGAGCAAAAGAGTTAGTACATGAGTAGTTTTCCCAGTTAATGGTGGGGAAGTTGAAATTGCCCATTATTAGGGTGTTGGGTTGGACCCTAATATTTTCCAGTGTATCAAGAAATAAGGAGTGGGAATTCTGAGGCATGGTGGGGGATCTGTAGCAAGTTACAATTTGGATTGCAGTCTTGCCCAAAGTTAGTTGTACTAGGATAATCTCAGATGCATTATGCTGAGCAACTAGCCTGGAGGTGTGGATATCCTTAATGAATATGGACACGCCTCCACCTTTAGTGTTACTATCCAGGTTAGGTGGCCGAAAGGTGTGATATAAATTATAGCCTGGTAATGCATGGGTGCTCTCTGGAGCCTTGAACCAGGTCTCTGTCACTGCACAGAGGTCTATGTTCTCCATTTTAAGGAGTTCCTTGAGTGAATGCATTTTGAGGTTTAGACTTCTAGTATTGAGAAGCATTACCCTCAGATTTTGCTTGCTTGTACCTGTTACGGTGGTGAAATTGTCATTTGAACCCGGCCAAAAAAAGGGAATATAGGGGTGGCAAGAGCCTTAGCCAGTATCCGGAATCCCAAGGGCGATATGTGCAGGCCATCTCTGGCAAAGTATCATGGTCTGTTGATCATGTCATCCCAAGCAGACTGATACTGGATCCCCTTAGAATGACACCAGAAGCTTAGCCAATTGTTGAAGTCAATTATTTTGTCCTTGTATTGTCGTATCATTCTGGGTGATGGCAGGATGCTACTCAGGTCTAGGGTCATGCCTGCCTGGGCTACAAGATCGGAGAGCTCCTCCATGCCTCTTTTCATGTAGTCCATGAAGGTATGTCTCAGGTCATTCATACCAACATGGACAATGATAGAGTCATATTTGTACTTGTTGTGGAGTGACTTCAGTGCATGAGTTATGTGGTGTATCCTGGCACCCGACAGGCAGCTGACAGTATGTATGCGTGCGTGCATGTGTGTGTGGGTGCATGCATATGTGTGTGCGTGTGTGTTTGTGTACGTATATGCATGCGTGTATGTGTGTGTGTGTGTGTGCATGCTTGTGGTATGTATGCATGTGTGTGCGTGTGTGTCTATGTATGGTGTGTGTTTGTGCATGTGTATATGTTAAAATAATAATTTGTGGGAAAGGCAGTTACCATGGCTAAGGGAAATCTGGAAGACTTTAGTTCTCAGAGGGGTTTGACAGTGTTTGGTCAAAGACTTCACTGTGTAAGTGGCCTATCTGTACTTGGATATGGTCATGGATGTGGAAAGCCCAGAACCAGGACAATAGTGCATAGTCCTTTTGTGCTCTTAGGTGCAAGTTGTGTTTTGTGAATTAATTGCTGAAATAAACTTGTGTTCACTTTTTTTGCTATTCCATCATCCTTGACTGGGAGTGGTGAGATGCCATCTCAACATCTCAGTAAGTATAATCCTGCCACTGGGAGTTCACATTGGTGGCAGTGGTATAGTCACACCCATAACTGGTGGCAGTGGTACCCTCTCTCTCTGTCACATTTGTGGCAAGTGTTGTGGCTACTGGAATTGAATTTATTTAGCCTGAAACAGATTTGTTACCAAAAGTGTTTGTGTTAACCCTTATAGCCACAAGGTAATGAATACACAGCTTTGATTATGCACAGCAGTTATTTTACTTTTTAGTCAGCTTAGTTTAGGAAGAGGCAGAAAATAAGTTCTTCTGACAAAAAGTTTAAAATGTAAGTATCACAGCTGGCAAAAGAATAAAAAACAAAAGGAATCTAGCAGGGCAATATATCCAGAAAACGGTTTACTATCAGATATTCAAATCAAACTCCGTCGACTGCACTTTTGTCGAACACGGAAATTCGAAAACGGTTATGTCGAACACCAAAAGCCAACCTAGGAAGGGTTTTAACATGGGTCAAGATAGCTGTTCACTGTTAATGGCAAACTACAAATTTCTCCCCTATTTCGACTCATGTTAAAACCCGTTCCTAGGTTGGCTTTAGGTGTTAGACATTACCGTTTTCCAATTTCCGTGTTCGACAAAAGTGCAGTCGATGGAGTTTGATTCGAACATCTGATAGTAAACCCCAGAAAACAGATGGTGTTTAAACTTTGTATGCACAGTAGCATGAAAAGAGTGTGTGAGTGTGTGTGTGTGTGTGTGTGTGTGTGTGTGTGTGTGTGTGTGTGTGTGTGTGTGTGTGTGTGTGTACGTGTAGAAGGCAAATGATGATCAGTTCACTCCTAAGAGGACAGTAAAGCTCAAATGGAGTTAGAGACTGGCACATGAATGGAAATGTATGGAACTTGATGCAGATGAATAAATACAGCTGCTTGGATGGAGAGAAAACAGTTACAAGTAAAGGGGAGAGAAAAGCAATTGCAATTGAAAACCTGGGAATTATCATATATCAGAGACATGTCAGTGAAGGGGGGGGGGGGTCACACCCAAAAAGCTCAGGTCAGTACAAAACCTTTTCCTCAATATATAGAAGGGGATGGATTGGACTGTTTTATAAGAGTTTTTGAGAGGGTATGATAATCCACACCAAGTTGACCAAGGGCATTAGCGGTGGGGGGAGACCCTTGCTCACAGGTAAAGCAATGCATGCAGTATTGAAATCTAGTGATACCGATTACTTAAATTATGCCAGAGTTAAAAAAAAAGTTGTACAGCTTGCTATAAATTGAAACCAGAGTTGAGCAGAATGAAGTTTATTGAATACAAGAGAAAGGCAGATGAATGTCTTACCAAATGTATTGCAGAAATCAGTAGTTATTTTCTCATATGGGTGAGTGGATGTAAGGCCAGGGAACAAGCCTTAAGTACTATGCCTGATGACATGAGAAATTGGTTAGCAGACCAGGAGTGGAAGATAGCAGTGGAAAGGGGGACTTTACTTAGGTAGCAGATCGCCACTTTATTCATTTGTGTACCTAACACTGAAAATGAATATAGAGGAACCCAGAGGGACAGTCTAAGCTATCCCAGGACATTACATAGGCAAGAGTGAAGCCATGGGTTTGTGTGTGTTCACACCAATGTTTTTTGGGGATAGACTGAAGAGACCTGATGAGGGTCATTAAGTATGAGCTGAGTGAAATGAGTTAGGTAGCCAAGGGCCTCTGGATACACAAGGGCAGAGGCATCCTTATATTGAGGAAAAAGATTGTTGTGAAGGGAATGGATCCCTCAGGAGCAATACAGTGGGAAGTAATACAGCTGTTGGTAGTACTGGCTCTTCTGGCCACAGCTCAAGATATTCCTATTGCGGCCACATGTGCATAAACCATAGCGGAAGATGATATACTCCAGCAAAAGTACAAATAGTCACACCAAGCAAACAGAAAGGGCACAAGCAGAGCAAGGGACCATAATGGCTGCTGTGACACAAATAGACAATGTAAAACTGTTTATTCTCTTCCAAATTAAAAACACACACTAAAATAAGCGCTTTTGTCTCTGATCATTCAGAGACTTCCTCAGACAACCATATCAAGCATTAAAGCACTTTTTATATAGTCAATTCAATTCTGTCATCAAAATAATGCCCCCTATTATGTACAAGCCAATGAGCAGTTACAACCAATTATACAATAGCCCCCCCATTAATATTCCAAAACGTGCACGCTGATTGGTCAGTGTGCATGTTGTAAATCAGACTTATACTAATGGAAAAAGGTCCAGTTGCCCAGACTTTTTCCATTAGTACAAGTCTTTTTTTTGGACAGCAACAGAGAATGGAAGAGCTCCATTACTGTTATCTCACTATGTTAAACGAGTTTAACATAGCGAGATCTTAAATATCATTTATCTCGTTTAACATAGCGAAACAGCTTTAAAAAAAGCAATATAAATACACTTGGAAAAACATAAAAGGCTTTAAAACCATCCCCAGGATTTAAGAAGCCCTTTATAGCGTGCAGGATTAGTCTAAGTGCTATTTTCGGCAATATGGCCGGGATGTGCACTTGAGCTCTTAAGCTAATCCTGCACAGACCGAGCTCCTGTATGCAAATTACCCTCATTTGCAAGTGAAAACCATGCAAATAAGGGTAATTTGCGATCCAGGAAGCTGTCAGCTGTCAGTGCAGGACGAATGCAGTCTGCAGAAATGTACTCGGTTAGTAACCGAGTACATTTTTGCAAACCACAAAATGGAGCTATGACAGCTCAAAATAAAGGCTGCATATCACTGAGGAAGCATGCGAATGGCTAAGTATAAGGCCATTGGCATTGCAAACTGTTTCGAAACTAAAAAAATCAACTTTTAATTTTTTTTCAACGATCTCGGCTGTTTAAGCATAGGGCAGCGGCGTGCAAATGGGATCAGAGGGAATATAAAAAAATAAACTTATAATGAGCATTCTAACTAAAAGCAATATTCTGCCATGCAAGTCAATGGCAGGCATAAGACAACCTGGCCAGTGAGTAATGGTTGCTAATTGGGGAGGCTCAGTGTGGGACATGTAACTATGTATTAGCAGGCAATCCTATGCAAATGAGAGGAAATATAGTGAATCCCAGATTTCCCCAGGGTGTGAGGCAGGTCCCAAGAGTGTAAGAGTATAAATAGCTGGGTGCAAGACTAGGATATAGGTGACATCATGGGGTTGTGTGTCAGGCATACTGTAAGTCAATTGGAGCCCTGTGGCTTGGGACTGCTCCTAGCTTAGCTCAGCTAAGGTAGAGGTGTGTCCAAACTGCCTAGCACTCCTTACAAAGTGTAAGCGGGTGTGCGTGCCGTGCACTGGGTTTCACAGGAAGAAAAAGGAAGTTAAACCAGGAAATAGCAGCTCTGTGCACATTTGAGCACTCTGTTTGAGCAGCGCACACACAGGCTTAAACAGGGAGGCAATGGGAAGGAAAAACAGCAGTAGGAAGGTAATCATGGAGAACTAGCTGAGTTGACAGGTGAAATGTATCAGAATCAGCTAATTACATAGGCAGCAGACCAGCCCAGCCCAGAACACTGCTATAAACTAAGCAAACACCTTCCTCCCTGGTTTTTCCACACTCTACACCACCGGTGTATAGAAGCGGGGAAATTTTAACAACAAACCTACAAAATGAGAAGGGCTGCAGCAGGCAACATAGAACAACATGTGCAAGAGGCTGAGGGTAGTGAGGATGTGAATGCTGCTGAACAACCCACAGTGAGGAGAAAGAGAAGAGTGTACAGACCCAGGGTAACCTACCAGGGGCTACATGAGCTGGAGATAGTGGAGTGCTATAGGGTGGACAGAAGACCTCCTACAGCAAATCATTAAGCTGTACAGGCCACACCTGACACACCACACTGGCCAAGGGGAACCCATCCCAGTGAATACCAAGGTATGTGTAGGCCTAGGTATACTAGCCACAGGTACCTCCCAAAGCACAACTGGGGATATCATGGGCATCTCACAGGCATCTGCATCCAGAGTATTCCACCAGTTCCTGGATGCCATGTCAGCACATGCCAGTGAGCACGTATATTTCCTCAACACACGTGAGGTTTTGACCAGGAATATGCATCTCTTCCACCAAATAGCAGACTACCCTGGGGTAGTGGGTGCTATAGACTGCATGCACTTATGCATCAAAGCACCACCCGGTGAGGAGGGTAGGTCCTACATCAACCACAGGGGCATCTCCTCCATCAACTGCAAGGTCATATGTGATGCCCAGGGCATTATAATGAATGTATGTGCTGGCTGCCCTGGAAGCTATGACGATACACACATATGGAAACTGACGCAGCTGTACCACAGATTTGCCGATGTGGACATCCCCTGCGGTCACCTAGTGGGGGATGCTGGGTACCCACTGGAGCCGTGGCTGATGACACCCATCAGAAATGCACACACAGCTGAACAACAATGCCATAATGAGGCACACGCAAAAGCCAAACATATAATAGAGTGTGTGTTTGGGATGTTTAGGTCATGGTTCCAGTGTCTGGACACATCCGGTGGAGCCCTGCAGTATTCACCAGCTACATGTACCCAAATTCTAAGACAACCAGGAGCCAAGGTAAACCACAAAAACAAAGATGAAAATGAAGTCCAGGCTGAAAAGGATTTATTAGCAACAACCAAAATAAAGAACCACAATTGACCTAGGTTTCGTCTTTAGTCTACGGACTTCTTCAGAATAGTGATGCCTGCTCAAATCACACTTAAATCTAAAAAATACATTCCAATTAATCAATTAAATAATGAATCAATTAAACAACAAATACAATTAATTAACATAAAAATAATAAATGTAACAAAGTGTAAAAAAATATGAAAATACCATGATAGGCTTAAGTAATATATAAGATATAAAAATGTTACCTACATAAAAGTTTCCATTAATGAAAAGTAAAACAATTACACTCAGTATAAATATGAATAAACCATATATATTTTCACTTCTTACCACTAATATGTTGAAGCCTAAGTATGGGCTTAATGGTACAATAATCATTAAGTCCAGGGTAATTTTGTGCATTTAATCTAAGTTGCCATTTTAATTCACATAAATCCAAATGTATATCTAAAATCCTACCCTGTTGGTCACTCTTGATCTGTTGTAAAACACAAAATTTAAAAATGTGTCCAGCATTATCAACCAAATGTCTTGCTAAAGCATTAGTGGGTTTAAGATGTTTAATGTCTAAAAGATGTTCCTTAACCCTTTCTCTAAAATACCTACACATTTTACCCACATAAAATGCCATACAATTTTGACATTTGGCAAGAAAACAACATTTTTAGTATAACAATCATAATGTCCCAAGATAGAGATGTAAACGTGATTAATCTTAATCTTACTACCTGTTAATAAAATATGAGAACATATGGAACACCTTCCACATTTAAAATTACCAATAGTCCTATTAATGGAAGGACCTTTGGACAGGGAACTTCTTTCAAATATATCTTTAAAAGATAAATCCTTTCTATAAACAAACATAGGTTTATTACCAAATTTAAATACAAAAATTTTATCCATCTGTAAAATACCCCAATTTCTGTTGATTATCCCTGTTATTCTATCGGAATCCCCATTGTAAGTGGAAATATACATTAAAGAAGAATTTACAAAAGGATGTGGTGTAGTGGACTCCTTAAAGGACAAAATATTACTGTTGTCAGATTTTAGTATAGCTTTATACACACCTACATCTCTTTTATACTTAATTTCCTTGAATAGGTCCAAACACAATTTTTTAGGGTAACCTCTATTCAAAAATAAGGATACCATAAAATGTAATTCATCAACAAAATCTATATCATCACTAGCCATCCGAGCTGCCCTAACCATTTGGCCTTTAACAATGGCTCTTTTCTGATGGTTAGGATGCCAACTATTATACTGGAGGTATGAATTGGAAAACGTGGATTTTCTATAGATATTGGATTTAATTAAACCACGTGCACTATCAAAAGTTAATCTAACATCCAAATAGGTAACAGTATCTGAATTATATTCATGTGTAAATTGCAAAAAAACATACTGTACTGTTAATATATTTAATAAATGCTTCCAAAATGAGTAAGTCACCTTCCCAAATAATAAAAATGTCATCCAAAAATCGTGAATACAATTTGATAAACTTACTGAATTCACTTTGAAACAAATAATGTTCTTCCCAATAAGCCATAATATAATTGGCATAAATGGGGGCACAAGTGGCCCCCATAGCCACTCCAGTACATTGTCTAAAATAATGCCCTTCGAAAAATAAAAAATTGTTTTGTAAAACCACTTCCATGTGCTTAACAAAAACGTTAATCTGATCCTGCTCAAAAACTCCTGTAGTTCTAACCAGGTTAATCCTATATCATGTGGAATGACTGAGAATAAATTGCAAACATCGATGGTAAGAAAAAAAATATTGTTGTTCACATCAAAGGCCTTCACCCTCTCCAAAAAATTCCATGAGTCCTTGGTAATATAGGGAAAACAACTGAGACCCAATTTCATATGATGGTCCAAAAAATTGACTAATAAAACAAGTTTTACTTCTCTTACCATCAACAATGGGTCTAAACTGTACATTATCCAATCCTTTGTGAATCTTGGGTATACCGAAGATACCACTAACCACTGGAAATGGATTGTTCAAAAATTCATATTCAACTTCAGTCAATTCACCCTGAAACAACATATCTTCCAAAAAAAGGTCTAATTTCCGATAGGCAATATTAATTTCATTAATATTTGTTTCAACATAATTATCTTCCATAAGCAATGACATCATAATACTAATATAGTCACTATTATCCACTATCACCACTCCATTGCCTTTATTAGGCTTCAAAATACGTATATTCTCTATCTTACTAATAGTGTCCATCAACAAATACTCCTCATGTGTCATATTTGAAAATAATTGTCCTGTTCGCTGTTTAAAATAATCTCTAATGTCCAATTCACACATTCTTTCAAAAACAGCTACCATGGGATTCAAGGGTGGATTAAATACACTTGGTTTTGAAAGGGCATCTTGTTTATCAATTGTATTACTCGTGTTGGCAGCATCAAAATAAACCCTTCAATTCATTTTTCCGTATAAACATTTTCAGATCAATAAGAGTGTCAACCAAATTACCCTTCCTATAGGGTACAAAAGTAAATCCCTTAGAAAAAAGGTTGACATACTCAGTACCAAAAGTAAAACTAGAATAGTTATACAATTTAAAATCATGAGCACTATTTTCCAAAACAATTGGATTACTTAAAATACCGTACTGTGAATGGTCAAACATAATTGCTTCAAAATTTGTCAAGCCCGTCTCTACATTGTTAAAACCAGTATTCCTAGCTTCATTAATGCATGTGAAATATTCGGAGCCGCCCTCATGTTGTTTGTATACTTGTTCAGAATCAGCGCGTGCCCCTAAAAAGTCACTGTATTCAAAAATATTATCATATGTTATCATCAGAAACCAAAAAAGTTGTTGACATAGCAATATCTGACCTCATGTACCCAAATTGTTATGGTATGTGCTATGCTACACAATATGATCCTGTGTAAACAGCTGCAGCAGGAACAGCATGGGGCAAGGCCACACAGCCCCCCACCAATGCCAAGGCCTGTACAGGCACAGAGTAACTCAGAGGGGGAACAACCTGAGCCTGCCCCAGTAGGCAGAAGGGGGTGTGCCCAGTATGCCCTGGCCTTGGCAAAGAGGCAATGCATAGTATATGCACTGACACAGGAGGGACCCAGGGAATGACACCTCTCTCTGACTCACACAGACAGTAAAAGGGATGCCAAACATGACACTACCTGTACCCAACCATGTATAGGGAGTTTACTAAGTGCATCCGACATAGATAGCCCTCCAGCACCATCCTGAAGTCCGGCACACTCTCAAGGTACGTCAATCAACCTACCAATTGCCAAATGGAGTAGAATGTGTTTTTACCTGTAGCTATGGTATTGATGTGACCATGCAAGGGAATTGGGTGGCCGAATGTCAAGGCAGCAGACAGTAGACACTCATAGTGTCTACTTGACATCTGTAACACATACTGGAGTCACCATAGTAGCCAGTACTACACAGGTTGACAAAACCCACCGCAGGAAATGGCCTGAGTGACACTGTCCATAAGAGCCACACATGCCAGTCAGGAAGGTTAACATACCCAACAACAGTCTCAGCCAGCAGAACAGGTGAAGACAAACACAAACAAATGCTGTACTATGCCCTCTGAATGTGCCCTATGGGTAACCCCTCCCCCAGCCCTACAGAGACAGACCACAGCAGGCCACGCAGTCGGATGTAAGTTGTGAAGGCTAGGAAGTCAGAAACTAATATGTAGGCAAACAAAGCTAGGATCTGTAGTACACTGGTAAGCCTCTAGCCATCAGGATAGGTAAGACTACAGACTGAAATGGAGTACCTGACATACCAGCACAGTCCTATCTAATGTGTATAAGTGTCAGGTGCGCCCCCCCCCCCCGCCATTCAACGTACACTTACAGTAACAGTCAGGTGCCCCCACCACTATGCAAAAATGTAGCAACAGTCAATGCCAAATGACTGATGGATACCCTGGAGACACAGCATGCTACTTGTCAGTGTACAACACAAAGTTCAGCACCGCAGTACAAAATACCTGGACTTGATTCACACATGCAACAGAGATGGCCATACTGGGCATACTCACACACTTAGACGAATGAAGCCAATATCAGTCAACAACATACTGAAAGGTCATACTGGGCATGCTCACACGCAAACACATGAAGGCCATGTCTGCAAACACCAGTGGACCAGACATATCTGGCAGTTGCAGTTCTCAGTGCAGTCACATGTCAGTATGTACCACTCCTGCCTTGCACACACAGTGGATAGGAATACAGACAAATATGTAAGGACAACACACTATAATAAGCCAAAGGTACATGGACATAGATGTGTGGAAGAGGGTGACCATGACAAGGAACCATCCAGGCCTTTCCCAACCGGCACACAGCCAAAGGGCCCCAAACACATGAGGTGCGGATGTAACCCACTGCAGATACTAGCCACCAGTACCGGTCAGCATGACAGTCTATGTGGTGCACGTGCCAGCTGTGTAACAAAACTGTATAAGGAAGTAGCCATCTAGTAGCTGTATACACATACCTGTGACATATAAACCCGTGTGTGCCCACATGTGGCATGTCAGCCCCTACATGAATGGTGTATGGCCCATGCACACACTGCCCTCCCCATAGCAGTAGTATGACAAGCCTGCTGAGGTCATCCAATGTGAATTACACCTTTGGGAGAGCTATAGCTCAGTAACATGCATGTCGTGTTACATAACTGCGTACTGCTGTAGTGACGGAGTAGTTAGGAAGTAGTACTAACCCGGACCTGTCAATTGTGTGAGTGTGTGTTTGTGTGTGTGCCTGTCTGCCTCTGACTGTGTAGACAGAAATGCTTTTTAGGCTACTCACACTCCGTACAATTCATATACTCAACTCTGGCAAGGCGGCTGATGTCACTCACCTAGAAATATACCTCTGGGAAGGTGATAGCCCAGTAATCTCTGTAGCACGTCATGTAACTGCGTACTGCTGTAGTGTGATAAAGTAGTTAGGTAGGTGTTCAAACCCCAGACCTGGCAACTGTGTGTTTTGTGTGTGTGCGCACGCATATGTGTGTGTGTGCGTGTGTGTGTGTATGTGTGTGTGCGTGTGTGTGTGTGTGCGTGCGTGTGTGTGCGTGTGTGCCAGCGTGTGTGTGTGTGTATGTGTGTGTCTCTGACTGAGTAGAGAGCAATGCTTTTTACGCTACTCACACTCTGTACAATTCATATACTCAACCAACTTTGGCAAGGCTGCTGATGTCACTCACCTAGAAATACACCTCTGGGAAGGTGATAGCCGGGTAATCTCTGTAGCGCGTCCTGTAACTCCGTACTGCTGTAGTGTGATTTAGAATGGTGGCAGGGTTCCATCTCCATCGATGGCAGTTCCAGATGTTTTGTGTGTGTTTCAGTGTCTGTGTATGGAACAATGCATTATAGTCTACTCACTCACAGTAGATTACAATTGCCCTACTTTGGTAATCCTGCTGATTTCATTCACTGTGAAATACACCTTTGGGGAAGATGTACTTCAGTAATGTCCATGGCGTGTACTATAACAGCGTAGTGCTGTAGTGTAGTAAACTAGTTAGGTAGAGATTCTACTCCCAGACATGAAAGGTGTGTGTGTGTGTGTGTGTGTGTGTGTGTGTGTGTGTGTGTGTGTGTGTGTGCTTGTAACTCGTAGTAGAGGTGGTTGTGAGTGTGTGACACCTGTGGGCAATATGGAGGGGTTTTGCTTATTTCATTTATGGTGGCCCTACTATATATCACAATGTCGACCATAAAGGGATAACAGATGTAAATTAGCTGAGAGGCTGGGGTGCAAAGCCATACCCATACATGTGACATCAAGGCCAGCCAATCACAGTTAGCAACCCCAGTCTGCCTTCACATGTGACTCACAATGGACATAGCATGCCTGACAATATGCCCTGTATCAACAGATGACAATGACATCAGGGAATGCTATTAGCATGCTATCAATGTAGGTGCAGGGTAAACCTGCTGACCATTACCAGTCCCTGCCACAGGTGGGCAAGATTGGCACATCTGATGATAATCTGTGTACACAGCATTGGCCAGACATCCCAGGTACAGTTCCACATGTCACTGTACATGCATGTGGGAGGTATGCACATCCGAGACACCATCCAAGTCATGAACTAGGGAAAACATACATGGCAAGTGATGCACAGCATTGGCCACACACACAACAGTCACCCAGGTGACTGAATTAGGGAATGCAATACCCACCTGTGCGGGCAAATGCAGAAACTACAGGCCTGAGCCACAATGCAGTCATGTGGCCTGATGCCAAGGTATAACCATTGCCTACCCTTGTATAGCCTGCTGGCACTGATGACTACCACACACCTGGGCAGACATGCACCCATGCATGTCAGAAATGGCACTCTGTGTGTTTGTGTGTGTGTTGTATGGTGCGTATGTCCACATCCACACTCACTACGACCCCACCGGGCACAGTGAAGCATGCTGTCTGATGTCTGACACCCTCTCATACTCACTGCCCATACGACATCCGTATGACCCCGTGTGGTGCATGTGTTACCTGCACACTGTTGTGTTGCGGCAACCCACAAGTGATTAGTTGTACTCCTGACCCTGCCAAGTGTCTTAATGTGTGTGCGGCCCTGTGTGAGTGTGCTTGTGTTGATGTTGGCACCTGTTCATGCAGACAGGCATGTGTACGTCACCTACTGTATATCTAACATATCCCTATTGCAGATGTCACTCACCATCACATATATGTTCTGAGTGCTTCCCAGCAGATAACCCATGTGGCGCATCCAATAACTGCATTGCACTGTGATAGCATTACATAGCTGTCAGGGGTTTGATACCCTGTGCTTGTAGGTGTGTGACACAAACATGCTTCAGTTTTACCCTCCCACCCCTCCCTGACATGTATTCGCCTCTGTCTGCCTCCCCCACTCCCTATCTGGTGGATGTGGAGACCCACACCTGCTTTGCTTAGGCAGCAGCATGTGTATTTTAAGTGATGCTCATGATCAGCTGATGGCCTCTGCATGAAATGCAGCCCTCCCCTGGCTGATTGCATGTGGAACAGCCAACATTCCCATAGCCAATTGCATGGAAACGCACTCCAATACCTGGGAACATCATGGTGGTGTGGGCCCTTTTCTGTCACTGTGAACAAGAACTAGATCTGTCCTTTGGCAAACAGCATCTCAGATGGATTGGGGATTTACCTCTAACAGCATACACTGTGGAAAGAGGGTAACAAACAGGAGGGGGATGTGCCTGACCTGACTACAGACTGTAAGTGCTGCTATACTGCATATGGAGTAATGTAGGTTTAACAGTGTTTGTCTGAATATGCCTGTCGTATATGTCACAATACCTGCCATGTCAGTTCCATGTATATGAGGAATCCCCATCTGCAGGGTCATCTGCAGACTGGGCAGTGTTATGCCTTTAGTTTCATGTGTTAGCCAAGATGCATCTATCTGTGGAATGCAAACGGTAGTGTGAGGATTGCAGTCTGTAGAGGGTGAAGGTTGTGATAGTTACTGACTACATATCCCTCATTGGACATATGTTGCAACAAACCCAGTTACAAAGGTAGATTTATGAGGGTATTACAGCAACATGTCTATACTGGCCCCGTGTATGTGCTGTCAGATACACCTTTGTCAACCTTTTACATATGTCATGCATGAAGTGGTGCATATGTGCTGTATGCCATAAATAGTGTCATCATATCTGATAACAAGCCAGTGATATATCAGATTGCTACAGATGTCATGTACAGTAGGGGTTACATTTTATGACATAACCTGGACATTCTGTGGATGTTTGTACAGTACTGAGGTCTGTGTAGTGATGGTGAATGTTGGCAGTGTGTGTATTGTTAATATGTAATTTGGCCTGTGTACAGACTGTGGTAGATGTCATTGTTCTAGCTTCCCTTCTATCTGATGTTACATGCAACCCCACTGTATGGTACCGTTTTGCCATACATGTTTGTAGGGAAATACACACGCATGTCCCATACCACAGACAGCCATCAG